>NC_057798.1:633377203-633387777 GCF_018294505.1 Triticum aestivum
CACTCTCCCCTCGCTCCTCTTCCCCCACCCCAGGAGCAATTTGAGAAAGGCCTTGTGTCTTGCATACAAGGTGAGAAGAATCTCAACGGCCTTTTGAGCAATCAAAAGGAAGTTGTGGCCAAGGAGGGAGTTGGGTTTGCACCCAAGTTCAAGATCAAGAAGAAGAATGACAAGGCCAAACGATCTCCCCCTCTCAAGCAAACTTTTGTGAAGGAGGGAGAGGGTACCTCTAAGGAGAAGAAGAACAATGTGAAGGGTGGTGATGTCAAGAAGGACAATGCCACCCCTTCCAACAAAACCGGCGACTTTAACCCTTCTTATGTGTTATGTCGTGCTAGTGATGGGCATGTTTATGCTAAATGTGTTGGTTCTCCTTATGAGTACATTGAATGGTCTATTTGGGTTCCCAAGACCCTTGTTACTAACATCAAAGGACCCATTACAAAATGGGTACCTAAAACCAAGTATTGATCTCTTGTAGGTGTTTGCTTCCAGTGAGGGATCATGGTTGCTCGATAGTGGAGCCACAAATCATATGGCCGGAAGCAAGGACTTGGTGGTGGACGTGCACAAGATTCCATCTATGCCCACTGAAAGGATCGATATGGTTGACTAGAGGGGGGGTGAATAGGTAACTAACAATTTTTAGACTTTTCTTTAACAAATTAAAACTTGCAATGAAATAGGTTGTCTAGATGTGCAACTACGTGGACAACCTATATGATGCAAAGACAATGAGCACACAAGCAAGCAAGAGATATAACTCAAGTAAGCTTGCAAAAGTAAAGGGACAAGATAACCAAGAGTGGAGCCGGTGGAGACGAGGATGTGTTACCGAAGTTCCTTCCTTTTAAGGGGAAGTACGTCTCTGTTAGAGCGGTGTGGAGGCACAATGCTCCCCAAGAAGCCACTAGGGCCATCGTAATCTCCTCACGCCCTCACACAATGCGAGATGTCGTGATTCCACTATTGGAGCCCTTGAAGGCGGCAACCGGACCTTTACAAACAAGATTGGGGCTATCTCCACAACACTTGGAGGCTCCCAACAACACCACGAAGCTTCACCACAATGGAGTATGGCTTCGAGGTGACCTCAACCGTCTAGGGTGCTCAACACCCAAGAGTAACAAGATCCGTTAGGGATAAGTGGGGGGAATCAAATTTCTCTTGGTGGAAGTGTAGATCTGGGCCTTCTCAACCAATCCCGAGCAAATCAACAAGTTTGATTGGCTAGGGAGAGAGATCGGGCGAAAATGGAGCTTGGAGCAACAATGGAGCTTTGGGGGAAAGAGGTAGGTCAACTTTGGGGAAGAAGACCCCTTTATATAGTGGGAGGAACAAACCAATCGTTATCCCACTCACCAGCCCCACACAGAGCGGTACTACCGCTAGGGAAGGGCGGTACTACCGCTTCGGGCGGTACTACCGCTTGACCCAGCGGTACTGCCGCGCTGCCCGGGGCCCTGACCCAGGGCGGGACTACCGCCGGGGAAGAGCGGTACTACCGCTCCGGGCGGTACTACCGCTTCGACCCAGCGGTACTGCTGCGCTGCTCAGGGCCCTGACCCCAGGGCGGTACTACCGCTAGGGAAGAGCGGTACTACCGCTTAGGGCGGTACTACCGCTTAGGGCGGTACTACCGCTCCTACTACCTCCCTTAGTGCCGCAAAACCCGACATGAAAAACTTCATTCGAGAATCGAGGCGGAAGTAGCCCACACGCACGGCGGTACTACGGCCGAAAGTCCCAAGCGGTACTACCGCTCTGAGAGCGGTACTGCCGCTAGGGAGCTTCGGTGGTACTACCGCTGTGGTCGCGGTACTACCGCTAGGGCAGAGCAAAGCATAGTAAGGGGAAAACGGCAGCTCCAGAGATGCGGAAGGAAAGACGACGGGTGTGAAAAGGATGTGTACGTGTGATTCCACCCAAGTCTTACCAAAGCAGATCCCCTCTTGATAGTACGGTGACTCCTACGAAACTAGTCCACCAACAACGAAACGAAGGAGCTACACCGTCTTGAATTACAACACCGAGGGGAGGAAATCGTCTCGTGCCAATGGATGAATCTCTGAAAGAACTAAACGCACACGATTAGTCCGCACAAGCATTGTCATCAATCACCAAAACATATTGGGGATAAATATGCCCTTACAATCTCCCCCTTTTTGGTGGATTGATGACAATACGGGATTTGCACAATATGATAGATATAGGATAAGCGCAAAAACACAAACGTCCTAAAATGTAGAAGGGCTCCCCCTGGATGTGTGCTACCTAGAAAAGTGCTTTGGACTGCACGACACAGATGTCAGGATCAATGCTCCCCCTACATTTTAGAGACCAACTACCTAAGCAAGATATGAGAGCAACATATATATAACAGGATAAGCATGGAACTCATAAGCTAGATAGACATAGATAATGATACGGAAAGGTAAGGTAGCATATGTCTCACACCATATGACTCGAGCTTAGGTCTTACTGACAGAACCAGAACTTAGGTCTCACTGACACAAACCAAATAAAGCAACAAGCGAAAGCACAAGCACAAAAGACGGAAGACACAAAGCGCAAATTCCTGAACTCTCTCCCCCTTTGGCATCAAGACACCAAAAAGGAGAGGGAGTGTTGCTACGGCTCCAGGTGAAGGCAAACGAGGGACACCCATCAGATCTCAGAGGGATCATCTGCGTTACCATCGTCATCCGAGAAGTGCTCAGCATCAGAATCAGTCCAAGGGCAGTGCTGCTGAATCCACTCCTCCTCCTCGGTAAGTTGATCCTCAGAACCACTAATCACAATAGCACCCATCTGACGCATGAGCTCCTTGTGGCGACCTCAGGCCTTCTTCTCAGCCACATGAGTCATGTACTGACCGTGAGATTCCATGCAAAACAGCTTCTTCACCTTGATCTTGAGCTTCTTGGCCCAAGAGGGCTCTGCCTCAGACGGCACGTAGTCATCATATTCATCCTCAGCCTCAGCCCCAATCTCCTCCTCAGTCTCCATGGCAGCAGCAGATGAAGGAACTCCAGTCCTAGGGGCCTGAGTGCCCCAGTTATCCTTCTTCCTCAGACGCTTGACATCATGAGAAACCAAATCTCCAATCTCTAGCACCACCTTGGGATAGACACGATCCCAGGCCTTCTCAATGAGCAGCATAATGAACGGACCATAAATCGGGCACTTGCGCTCGGAGATAGCAGAAACCAGCTCAGACCACATAACATGAGAGATATCCAACGACTCTCCGGTGCTCTGCACCTTCTCCCACTGACAGAAGAGAAGCATGTCCACGAGATAAGAGTGAACCTGGTCCAGATTCCCGATGCGAGGGAAAAGAGTCTCTCTGAAGATACGGTGAAGAATATCCAGATAGGCAGGCAGCTCATAGGTCTCCTTCTTCGTCTCAGGGTTGATCCTCAGAGTGCAGTAGGGCCACAGAGCTTGCTTGTGAGTGGCATTGGCGCGACGGTGGGGGCGAAAGCCGACAGCAGACTCAAGACCTAGATCTTCCACCCTAATCAACTGCATGAAAGCTTTCCACTTGACTGACGGCAACTTGCCATTTGTCATCCAAGTCAGAGTCCTGTCCTCATCGGTCCCAAGGTGAACCGTGGCATAGAATTGGGCCACAATATCAGCATCATAGTCCTTGTTGAATTGCATGATCCTGAGAATTTTCAGTTGGGTGCACATCTGAAGAGCTTCACCAAAGTAGTCAGGATCGTTCTCCATATGCTCGGTGTCGATGGAGTGCACGTTGACATAGGGATTCTTCTTGGCTTTGAGAACATCAAAGTAGATGGCAAACTGGAACCTGTTCCAAAACGGATGGTTGACCAAAGTGGGATCTTGGTCGACCTCATACGGGTTGCGGCGGCGCCTTGCCCAGAACTCCTTGGGTGGCATTTCTGGCACGGTTTTGCTTGACTTTGGCTTGACCCCAGGCTTCTTCTGCAGTTGAGGAGGAGGTGGAGCACTAGAAGATCCTCCTGCAGGCTCAGTGGGCTCAGTGGTGCGGTAGCGCTTGGACGAGGCACGACCGAGGTTGACACGACGAGCCTGATGCTCAGGAACCTCATCACCTGGAACCACACACACAAACACGCAAACAACCAGAAAGAACGAGAGTAAGCCACAAACACGAACAAAGAGGATCACTGAGAGGTAGGAGTATGATGGAACCTGGTAGAAGGCGGTAGTACCGTGACCCTTGAGCGGTAGTACCGCTCCAAGCGGTAGTACCGCTCTGGAGAGAGCGGTAGTACCGCTCTGGGAGAGCGGTAGTACCGCTCGAGGCGGGGAAACAGCAGTTTCCTACTACCGTGGTCAGATCCGGTACTACCGTCCTACCAAATTCAAAAATACTCCAACCAAACACTAATCCAAACAGTCTAGAAGCATTCTCCATCCTACTCAAGCCTAGATCTGGACAAAAATCTAGAGATGCAACTGCTATTGCCCCTAGAAAGCTAGATTGGAAATCTAGACAAAAGGAAACAGGGAACGGGGGCAATACCGGCATCCATGGCAAGAGGACAAGGTGGGGATCGATTCCACCGAAGGAAACAGAGAGGAGCGCCCCGGAGAGGGAGATCTGCCGGAGCCCTCCCGCGGCGCCGGTTGCTGAAGAGAGAGACGAACAGGGCGAAGGGGGCGAGCGAATGGGTATGGGGGAGAAGAAACTCCTCCTGCCCCCGATATAACCCCCAGCCCGCACCTCACAGCGGTAGTACCGCTCTGGAGGGCGGTAGTACCGCTAAGAGTGGTAGTACCGCTCTGGAGGGCGGTAGTACCGCTTCAGCAACCACACGGCTTCTAGACCAACGGCTAACGCTCAAAAAGAAACGGAAGGCAAGGCCAAAAGAATGAGAGGACCGACGCGGCAACACACACACACACACACACACACACAACAGAACAGAAACAACTCAAACACAAACAACCACACGAAACAGTGCAAGCTCTGGCCTCTCTCAGGAGAGGGCGGTGGCCGGAGCCACCTATGTTTGAGTCAATTGGTATGGCACCGCGAAGAATTATCCTTGGGCCCATGACCAAAACTCGTCTTTGAAGCACAAGTACCATCAAAAATGGCTATTGTGAAAGAGTTGATCGGTTTATGCATAATGGGGGGAGGGAAAGTTCATTGAGAGAACAACACTCCCCCTATGTCCATGCCTACATCTAAGCTAGATACCAAGTTGAGTGGGGTGGGTGTGCAAGGGTTCAAGTCACATTGCTCGAATCAATGATATTTAGCTCATGCCTTAACTCGCGAAATCTTGCTTCATCCAAGGGCTTCGTGAAAATATCTGCAAGGTTATCATGAGTGTTGACATACTTGAGCACGATCTCTCCTCGCCTAATGTGATCCCGGATGAAGTGATACCGAATCTCAATGTGCTTCGTCTTGAAGTGTTGCACCGGGTTGAGAGAAATCTTGATGGCACTTTCGTTGTCACACCAAAGAGGCACTTTGTCACAAATGACACCGTATTCCTTTAAAGTTTGCCTCATCTATAAGAGTTGTGCACAACAACTACCGGTCGCCACATATTCTGCTTCGGTGGACGAGAGAGACACACAACTTTGCTTTTTGGAAGACCAACTCACCAAAGAGCACCCAAGAAACTGGCACCCTCCGGAAGTGGACTTCCTATCCACTTTGTCTCCCGCCCAATCGGAATCCGTAAACCCTTCAAGCTTGAAGTTTGCCCCTCTTGGGTACCATAATCCAAAGTTTGGGGTATGAGCCAAATATCGAAAGATTCGCTTGACCGCCACATAGTGACTTTCCTTCGGTGCAGCTTGAAACCGTGCACACATCCCCACACTCAACATGATATCCGGTCTAGATGCACAAAGGTAAAGCAAGGAGCCAATCATGGAGCGATATACCTTTTGATCCACCGCTTTAGCATTGGGATCAATGTCAAGTTGGCATTTGGTGGGCATTGGAGTAGAGGCCGGCTTGACATCACTTAACTTGAATCTCTTGAGCATGTCTTGAGTGTATTTGGCTTGGTTGATGAAGGTATCTTCTCTTCTTCGTTTGATATCAAAACCAAGGAAGAACTTCAACTCTCCCATCGAAGACATCTTGAACTTAGAGGTCATGAGAGCGGCAAATTATTCATTGAAGGCTTTGTTAGGGGAACCAAAGATAATGTCATCAACATATAGTTGGCATACAAACAACTCCCCTTTGACCTTCTTAGTAAAAAGAGTGGGATCGATTAGCCCCACTTCAAATCCACGATCTTGTAACAACTCGGTAAGGTGGTCATACCACGCACGTGGGGCTTGTTTAAGGCCATAGAGCGCCTTATCGAGTTGATACACATGATCCGGGAAGAAGGGATCCTCGAACCCGGGGGGTTGCTTGACATAGACCAACTCATTAATAGGACCATTAAGAAAAGCACTTTTAACATCCATTTGTTGCAACTTGAAGTTTTGATGGGAAGCATAAGCAATCAACAAACGAATGGATTCAAGGCGAGCAATGGGAGCAAAGGTTTCACAGTAGTCGATACCCTCGACTTGGGAGTAGCCTTGTGCTACCAATCTTGCCTTGTTGCGAATGATGTTCCCATGAGCATCTTGCTTGTTCTTGAAGATCCACTTGGTTCCAATGATGTTATGGTTCCCGGAAGGCCTTGGCACCAATCTCCACACCTTGTTGTACTAGAAGTTGTTGAGTTCTTCATGCATGGCATTGAGGCAATCCGAGTCTTCGAGCGCCTCATAGACCTTATGGGGTTCGACACAAGAGACAAATGCATGATGTTCACAATAGTTTGCTAATTGTCTACGAGTGCTTACCCCCTTTCTTAGGCTTCCAACCACATTCTCCATGAGATAACCTTTGGTGGTGAGTTTGGAAGCAATCTTCGCGGCACGACGCTCCAATTCCTCCTCGGATGTCGAAGGTGGAGGGTTCACTTGATCATCTTGAGCATCGTCATGAGCTTATTCTTGATCTTGAGCTTGCTCGTGATCTTGAACTTGCTCGAGGGGAAGAACTTGACCTTGGGCATCATGTGGAGGTTCATCACCATCTTGCGATTGATCTTGCCCTTGGTCTTGTTCCCTAGATTGAGGGCCTTCACTTTGTTCTTCGGAAGTGTGTGGGTCTTGAGTAGGTGAAGGCTCCACCGAAGTGGAGCATTGTCCTTCTCCTTCGGCCACAAGGGGTTCCTCAATGGGTAGGATATGACCAATACCCATTCTTCTTATGGCTTGGGGAGGAATTTCATCACCTACATCACAAGTACCACTTTGCTCCACTTGGGAGCCATTATTTTCATCAAACTCTACGTTACACGTCTCCTCAATGAGTCCGTTGGACTTGTTGAGAACACGGTAAGCATGAGAGTTTGTAGCATAACCAACAAATATGCCCTCATGAGCTCTAGCCTCGAATTTAGACAAACGAACACCTTTCTTGAGAATGAAACACTTACACCCGAACACCCGGAAGTACTTGAGATTGGGCTTGTTCCCGGTGAGTATCTCATACGGAGTCTTGTTCAAGCCTTTGCGGAGATAGAGCCGATTGGATGCATGACAAGCTGTGTTGATGGCTTCGGCCCAAAAGTTGTATGGAGACTTGAACTCCGCCATCATGGTCCTTGCCGCATCCATCAACGTCTGGTTCTTCCTCTCCGCAACACCATTTTGTTGAGGGGTATATGGTGTAGAATATTGATGCTTGATCCCTTCATCACTAAGAAACTCATCCAAGGTGTAGTTCTTGAACTCGGTGCCATTGTCACTTCTTATTGTCAGAATCTTTGCATTATGTTGACGTTGAGCTTCATTTGCAAAGTCAATGACGGTTTGTTGAGTCTCACTCTTCCTCTTGAAGAAGTATACCCAAGTGTATCTTGAATAATCATCCACAATCACCAAGCAATACTTTCTACCCCCAAGACTGTCAAAGGATGGAGGCCCGAAGAGGTCCATGTGTAGGAGCTCCAAGGGTCTCTTCGAGTAGATGATTGTCGTGGGAGGGTGAGCCGTCTCATGAAGCTTTCCTTCAATGCAAGCACTGCAAACACGATCTTTGGCAAAACTAACATTTGTTAGTCCATGAACATGGTCCCCCTTGAGAAGACTTTGCAAAGATCTCATATTGACGTGGGCTAAACGGCGATGCCAAAGCCATCCCACATCAACTTTAGCCATTAGGCATGTCGCGGTCTTAGTGGGTTGCTCCGAAAAGTTAATCACATAAAGACCGTTCTTGACATGCCCAACAAAGGCTACTTTAAGAGTCTTGCTCCACAAGAGGGCCACAGTATCAATATCAAAGAAGGTGGCAAAGCCCATGAGTGCGAGTTGACGAACGGAAAGTAAATTGAACGCAAGGGACTCAACAAGCATGACTTTCTCGATCGTTAGATCATGAGAAATGACAACCTTGCCGAGACCCAATACCTTAGAATGTGAGGCATCACCCCATTCGACATTGGTGGGCATAGATGGGATCTTGTGCACGTCCACCACCAAGTCCTTGCTCCCAGTCATATGATTTGTTGCTCCACTATCGAGCAACCATGATCCCCCACCGGAAGCAAACACCTACAAGAGATCAATGCTTGGTTTTAGGTACCCATTGAGTAATGGGTCCTTTGATGTTAGTAACAAGGGTCTTAGGAACCCAAATAGACCATTCAATGTACTCATAAGGAGAACCAACAAATTTAGCATAAACATGCCCATCACTAGCACGGCACAACACATAAGATGGGTTAAAGTCGCCGGCTTTGTTGGGAAAGATGGCTTTGCGCTCCTTGGCATCACCACTCTTCCCATTGTTCTTCTTCTCCTTAGGAGCACCTTCTCCCTCCTTCACAAATGTTTGCATGAGCGGAGGAGGTCGATCGGTCTTGCTCTTCTTCTCCTTGTTCTTCTTCTTGTTCTTGGACTTGGGTGAGAACCCAACTCCCTCCTTGCCCACAACTTCCTTTTGATTGCTCAAAAGGTCATTTAGGTTCTTCTCGCCTTGTATGCATGACACAAGACCTTTCTCAAGTTGTTCCTTCAACTTGGCATTCTCCTCCACAAGATGCACATGCTCACAACACGGGTTAGTAGCATTTGCATTATCAATTAAGACCATGTGAGGAAATGTGGCCTTTTCCTTGGTTAGCTTAACTTGGAGTTGAGCATGAGACTCCTTGAGGGTAGCATGAGCACCTTTCAAGACCTTGTGGGCCTTGTCAAGTACATCAAACTCCTCCATGAGTCTAACATGATCAACCCCAAGTTTAGCCTTCTCGGAAGCTAGAACACGAGACACAACAAGAGCATGATCAAGATCTTTCTTTAGTTTAGCATGACCATCGTTGTGTGACTCCTCAAGAGCCAAACTATGCTCATGCTCTTCCTCAAGAGCATTAGAGAGATCCTATATCTCATCAGCATAGTGTAACGCCCTCGATGCGGCTATAGCTCCCACGTGTCGAGGCACGACTTAGAGGCATAACCGCATTGAAAGCAATGTCGCAAGTCAGGCAATCATTACAACATCCCATGTAATATATAATAAAAGGGGGAGATAACATAGTTGGCTTACACTCGCCACGTCACATCAGAGTACATAAATAACATACATCATACAACTCACTCATGGCCCGACTACGGCGCCAAAATAGAAAAGACCCCCAACATGCGACAAGGTCCTGAATCGATAACCCCAACTAGGCACCACTACTGATCATCCGGAAAAGATACGCAGTATCGCTGAGAGTCCTCGTCGAACTCCCACTTGAGCTCGTAATCGTCAACTGGAGCAGAAACACCTGGACCTGCATCTAGAGTTGTAGTATCTGTGAGCCACAGGGACTCAGCAATCTCACACCCACGCGATCAAAACTATTTAAGCTCATGGGAATGGATAAGGCAAATATATGTGGAGCTGCAGCAAGCGACTAGCATATGGGGTGGCTAACTTATACGCAAAAGAGAGCGAGAAGAGAAGGCGAAGCACGAGCGAGAAGCTAAAGGAACACCCTGCGCAAGCATAACTCCAACACCGTGTCCACTTCCCGGACTCCGCCGAGAAGGGGCCATCACGGTAACACACACGGTTGATTCATTTTAAATAAGTTTAGTTCAAGTCATCTACAACCGGACATTAACAAATTCCCATCCGCCCATAACCGCGGGCACGGCTTTCGAAAGATCAATCCCTGCAGGGGGGTCCCAACTTAGCCCATAACAAGCTCTCATGGTCAACGAAGGAATAGACCTCCACCCAAGACACACCGATCAGACTCGGTATCTCGGTACAACAAGATGATTCGACAGGTTAAAACAAGTCCAGCAACACCGCCCGAATGTGCCGACAAATCCCGATAGGAGCTGCACATATCTCTTTCTCAGGGCACGCTCGGATAGGTCAAGCTACGAGTAAAACCAAACCTCAAGTTTCCCCGAGGTGGCCCCGCAGGCTGCCTGGTTCGGACCAACACTCAGAGGAGCACTGGCCCGGGGGGGTTAAAATAAGATGACCCTCGGGCTCCGGAAACCCAAGGGAAAAAGAGGCTAGGTGGCAAATG
>NC_057798.1:633388471-633390265 GCF_018294505.1 Triticum aestivum
TGGCAAAGCAAAAGAGCGAGCAAACTAGCATAGCAAAGATAGTAGTGATTTCGAGGGTATGATCATCTTGCCTGCACAGTTGTCAGAGTTGACTGGATCCTCACAAGCGAACTCAACGGGCTCCTCGGTAGCGAACTCGTCTCCCGGCTCTACCCACAAAACAAACAAGCAACAAGGATACAATCAACCACGTGCAAGACCAAGCAATATGATGAAATGACGATATGCTATGCGGGATGCGATGCGGGATGCAAAATGCAAGATATGACAGGAAATGCATGAACCTGGCATCAACTTGGAAAACCAAGTGTGCCACTGGATAGAGGGGATGAAATCGCTTGAAAACGATATAAAGATCATAGGAATCGGAGCTACGGTTTAGAAATGGCAAGCGTTTTAAGATATGACACCGGTATGCGATTTGCAGCAAGTAGGCATCTAAATGCAACGAAATGAACATGCTACAGCCACCAAACATGAAAACAAAATACATGGCAGTGATGTACACAAGATGGTTGACAAAACACTAGCACTGAGCCATAGGCAAATTCATCCATTAAGAGGTTCAAACAAGCATGGCTAAAACGCAAATGCAAAACAGATTTCAGACAGTGAAATTAACACTAGTCTGAAATTTCAGATCACGATGCTCTCTTCGGAGCAGCAAAACAACATGATAGAAAACCTGAACATGACAAGTAAGAACATTACATGGAGCTACTCAACAAGCTTAATAAAACATCCAAAGTGACCTGGGGCCAAAAGGGTTCACAAAATACTCTACCGAGCTCACGAACATAGCTCGAACACAATCAGTTTTCAGACTTAGTGAAAACTGAGACACGCTGAAATATTACTCACGAAGGCATGTAAACAAGCTCGATGCACTCACTACGGTGCAATTCATGGCAAGGAAAGCATATAACCAGCAAGAAGGCACAAAGTGCTAGCTACCCATGGCAAGAACAAAGGCATAGCATGCATGGAACACTAACGGTAGCATCGGCAAAATCGCAAACAAGTTGATGATCTGCCCAGATTAACAACGAAGCAAAAGTTGAGCTCGATTGAGTCAACCTAGAGCACTTCACATATGCAAACAAAGACATGGATGGATAGAGCATAACTCAAATATAAAAACTCCCTTACTGATCATCCTCAAAAGAGGCACGGATCACTAGGAAACAAGCTGGACATATAGCATCATGAACTAAAATATCCCAGACTTAGTGAAAATCACTAAGTCCCTGAAATCTGCAATCTCAGGTACCTCTCTTCGCAAGCTTGCACAAGACAACACACACATCCTAAAAATGCATGGGTGGCACCTCTGGAAAGAAGGCAAAATGCTTAACAATTCATCCCAAAGGGGCACAGGCATATCATGCACGAATTAAACATGGCAAAAATGACAAAAGTGCATGATGAACTAACGGATCTGCAATTTAACTCACGAAGCCTCCTTCTAACAGCATTTTGGGCATCAAGATGACCTCAAATGCAAATGACGCAATGGAATGAAATGATGTACATGTCGAGACAAAGATTTTGACATATCATATGCCCAAAACGGAGCTACGGCTGCGGAGATATCATCAGTCAAAGAATGCATAAAA
Source organism: Triticum aestivum (assembly GCF_018294505.1). Taxonomy (NCBI): domain Eukaryota; kingdom Viridiplantae; phylum Streptophyta; class Magnoliopsida; order Poales; family Poaceae; genus Triticum; species Triticum aestivum. The sequence continues at coordinate 633,390,088 of NC_057798.1, forward strand.
ATTAAGAGGGAGAGGGAAGAAAGTCAACCCAGATCTAGGGTTTGGCACTGTAGCGCGGATCCGGCGGGGCACTGTAGCTGGGCGCGCGCGACGAGGTTCGTCGACGCCGGATCCGAGGCCGCCGGCGTAGGGGAAGGCGGTGGCCGGCGACGAGGGGCGGCGAGGTGGCCGGCGGGGC
>NC_057798.1:633392184-633399821 GCF_018294505.1 Triticum aestivum
AATGTGGTCAAACTTCCATTCTGGAATGGCAAGAGGTTGGAGGAGACCTGCTGGCCTTTGGTGTTCTGCCTTCACTCTTCTGCAGACATCACACTCGTTCACGAATTGAGCGATCTCGCGCTTCATTCGAGTCCACCAATAAGTTTGCTTGAGGTCCTGATACATCTTCGTACTACCAGGGTGGATGGAGAGGAGAGAGTTGTGAGCCTCGTTCATGATCACCTTACGAAGTTCACCTTTGGGCACAACAATTCGATCCTCGAAGAAGAGAGTGTCCTTGTCATCAAGTCGGTAGCACTTGTACTTGGACTGACTCTTTGCAATACCAATCTTCACCTTCTTCACCATAGCATCAAGAAGTTGGGCTTGGCGAATCTGGTCTTCCAAGGTAGGAGAAACTTGAAGGTTGGCGAGGAAACCTTGAGGAACAACTTGCAGATTAAGCTTGCGGAAAGCTTCACAAAGCTCGGGTTGATAAGGCTTGAGAATCAGACTGTTGCAATATGCTTTTCTGCTCAACACGTCAGCAATCACATTAGCCTTGCCTGGAGTATACTCGATACTCGGATTGTACTCTTGAATCATTTCGACCCATCGAGTCTGTCTGAGGTTGAGATTAGGCTGAGTGAAGATGTACTTGAGACTCTTGTGATCAGTGAAAATGTCCACTTTCCTTCCCAATAGAAGATGTCTCCAAGTCAACAAAGCATGCACAACTGCCGCCAACTCGAGATCATGAGTGGGGTAGTTCTTCTCATTAGGTTTCAACTGGCGAGAGGTATAAGCAACAACTTTCTTCTCTTGCATCAGTACAGCACCGAGACCTTGGAGAGAGGCATCACAAAAGACCTCGTACGGCTTGGTTTCATCAGGCGGAGTCAGAACTGGAGCAGTGATCAATTTCTCTTTCAAAGAGTTGAAAGCAATATCACACTCCGGAGACCAAACGTACTTGACGTGCTTCTGAAGAAGATTTGAGAGAGGCTTGGCGATCTTAGAAAAGTTTTCAACGAATCTTCTGCAATAGCTTGCGAGACCGAGGAAACTGCGGAGTTGCTTCACGTTCTGAGGAGGTTCCCAATTCACAATTGCAGACACCTTCTCAGGATTCATGGAAATGCCCTTGGCAGAGATGATATGACCAAGATAAAGAACCTCATCGAGCCAAAATTCACACTTGGAGAACTTGGCGTAGAACTGATGTTCTCTGAGCTTGTCAAGTACCAAACGCAAGTGCTTGGCATGATCTTTCTTGTTCTTCGAGAAAACCAGAATGTCATCGAGATAGACCAAAACGAATTCATTGGTGTAGGGGTTGAAGATGAAGTTCATCATGCGAGAGAACGTCGGAGGAGCGTTGGCGAGGCCAAAAGACATGACGGTGTATTCATATGAACCAAAGCTTGTTCTGAACGCCGTCTTGGGAATATCTTGCTCACGAATACGAATCTGATGATAACCCATACGGAGATCAAGCTTGGAGAATACTTGAGCACCCTTGAGTTGTTCGAACAGCTCATTGATGTTGGGAAGTGGGTATTTGTTCTTGATGGTCTTCTTGTTTACTGGACGGTAATCAACACAAAGTCGACTCGATCCATCCTTCTTCTTCACAAAAAGAACACCACAACCCCACGGAGAAGTACTAGGCCGAATGAGACCCAATCTTTCTTGCTCATCGAGTTGTTTCTTCAACTCCTTCAACTCTTCGGGGCCGAGCTTGTAAGGACGTTTGCACACAGGTTCCGTACCAGGCTCAAGTTCAATAACAAATTCAACTGGCCGGTGCGGAGGCATTCCTGGGAGCTCTTCTGGAAAGACGTCTTGATACTCACAAACAACCGGAATCTGCGAAATAGCATCCAATTCACCCTTCTCATTGAGAGAAAACAACCGGATGGAATTATCCCGAGCGACAAAGACAATGACATCCTCAGACGAATGAGTCAGTTGAATCTGCCTGGCTGCACAATCAAGCTGAGCTTTATGCTTAGAGAGCCAGTCCATCCCGAGAATAAGATCGATATCCGAGTTACCAAGAACCATAGGAGAAGCAAGAAACTTGAAATCGCCCATCGTGATAGCGACATCTGGCACCTCCAGACTTGCGCTCAAATGTTTGCCAGGAGAAATGATATCCATATGTTTACCCAAATGAGAAGAAACGAACTCATGCTTGGTAAAAAATGGCTTTGACATGAAACAATGCGATGCACCCGTGTCAAAAAGAACTTTTGCAGGAATATCATTAATAGGAAGGTTACCCATAATGACATCTGAAGAATCCTCAGCCTGAGCTGCATTCAGCATATTGACCTTGGCGTGCTTGGGATTATGCTTGACCACAGCTATACTTGCCGATCTGACAGGAGGAGGAGGAGGAAGACGCCTCTGGTTGGTACACTTGTTGGCATAGTGACCCTTATGTTGGCACTTGTTGCACGTGACCTCTGAAAGCGGACGGTGATACGAAGCACTCGATCTTGGCGCTTGAGACGAAGACTTGTTCTGAAAGCCTGGGTTGGGTGGGTGGGAGAAACCACTGCCACCTTTGCTCTTCTGCTGATACGGCTGACGGAACGAAGGAGGAGGAAGCCAATACTTCTGCTGCTTGACCACTTGAGTAGAGGAAGAAGGAGTAACATCTCTGGCACGCTTCCTGGAAGCATCACATCTCATCTGAGCAGCCTCTTGCTTCAGTGCCATGTTGTAGAACTCATCGTATCTCAACGGCTCAAAGAGGACAAGAGCGAGCTGAATTTCCTCACGAAGACCACCCCTGAACTAATAGATCATGCTCTTCTCATCAGGAACATCCTGCTTGGCAAAACGGGCGAGCTTCTGGAACAACTTGTTGTAGTCATAGACAGACAAAGAGCCTTGCTTCAGATTGCGGAATTCCTGACGCTTACTCTCAACCACACTTTGAGGGATGTGATGAGCGCGGAAATCTTGACGGAAATCGTCCCAAGTGATAACACGTCCACCTCTGGAATCCTTGTACTGCTGGAACCACTCTGCAGCCTGATCTTTGAGCTGGAAAGAAGCGAACTTGACGAAATCTTCAGGCCTGACGTTGCTACATTCAAAATGCTTGCCCAGATCCACTAGCCAATCGTCAGCATCGGTAGCCTCAACACAACCGCTGAACGTCTTTGGGCCATTTGCGAGGAACTGGTTCAGAGTAGCAAAGTGGTGCTGATTGTGGCCTTGATTCCCTTGACTGCCTTGATTGCGCTCTTGGAGGATTTGCATGATCAACTGTGTATTTGCATTAGTAGCGGCCATCACAACTTGCCATGCTTCCGGAGGAGGCGGAGGTGGAGGCGGACTAGGATTCGGAGTCATGCGCGTTGGAGGAGCCATCCTGAAGAGGTTGACCACCATTAGCACATAGATAGACAACAATATAGAAGCTGAATCCAACGGAATGAAAATTGCAACATATAGTCTTCACATCCGAACAAAATGAACGAATGCATTCCTCTTCAAATGATCACATATCCATAAATTGAGAAGCCACGAAGAATTAAGGAAGAGAAATAATTCAACAAGGTACGGATCAAGAACGAATAATCGGTAAGAAATCCCAATCTCAAACCAATATCCGTGGAAGAAGAACTAGAGCTACTAGAATTCCCACCTATGAAATTCCCGAACCTTTCCGGTTATGCAATCAGGTGTTGGGGATACAGGGGAAGCACAATATCTCACCCAAACTAGCAAATCCTACATCCAGCTGTATCCATCCTTCAACACATAACCAAGAAAACTTCGGAAACCATCTACCTCAACCTTCGAAAAGCATCCGTTATACAAGTTATGGCGATACTCCCGAACTCCCGCCCCAGTACTGGGTGGCGTCGAGGTTATCTCACCAATGAACTGCATAAAAGAGATTTCCGATGTCGCGCACATATCTCAAGTATACCAGAATTGCAACGATAAAATTGTGACGACAACACCTCGGAGCTCAACTCCCCGGGACACTGCCACAACCCCTAAAGACAGGAGGCACCAAGAACAATGTTCGCGTCACAAAACCATCGGAACAAAACCAAGATACTCGCGTGATCCTAAAAAAAATTTTAGTGAAATTTGAGAAGAGAAGAGTCAAAACTCTACGCCAGGATGCCTTACCAGAGCGATGAGGAGACTGGAAAGTAAAAAGAATTCCTAACTCTCCGATATATAATTCCTAAATGACTCAAAACATTTTTCTAGACACAACTCGGCTGCTAAAAATGATCAAGCAATGGGGCTCCTAAGGTCGGGGAAGGCTCTGATTACCAACTTGTAACGCCCTCGATGCGGCTATAGCTCCCACGTGTCGAGGCACGACTTAGAGGCATAACCGCATTGAAAGCAATGTCGCAAGTCAGGCAATCATTACAACATCCCATGTAATATATAATAAAAGGGGGAGATAACATAGTTGGCTTACACTCGCCACGTCACATCAGAGTACATAAATAACATCCATCATACAACTCACTCATGGCCCGACTACGGCGCCAAAATAGAAAAGACCCCCAACATGCGACAAGGTCCTGAATCGATAACCCCAACTAGGCACCACTACTGATCATCCGGAAAAGATACGTAGTATCGCTGAGAGTCCTCGTCGAACTCCCACTTGAGCTCGTAATCGTCAACTGGAGCAGAAACACCTGGACCTGCATCTGGAGTTGTAGTATCTGTGAGCCACAGGGACTCAGCAATCTCACACCCACGCGATCAAAACTATTTAAGCTCATGGGAATGGATAAGGCAAATATATGTGGAGCTGCAGCAAGCGACTAGCATATGGGGTGGCTAACTTATACGCAAAAGAGAGCAAGAAGAGAAGGCGAAGCACGAGCGAGAAGCTAAAGGAACACCCTGCGCAAGCATAACTCCAACACCGTGTCCACTTCCCGGACTCCGCCGAGAAGGGGCCATCACGGTAACACACACGGTTGATTCATTTTAATTAAGTTTAGTTCAAGTCATCTACAACCGGACATTAACAAATTCCCATCCGCCCATAACCGCGGGCACGGCTTTCGAAAGATCAATCCCTGCAGGGGGGTCCCAACTTAGCCCATAACAAGCTCTCACGGTCAACGAAGGAATAGACCTCCACCCAAGACACACCGATCAGACTCGGTATCTCGGTACAACAAGATGATTCGACAGGTTAAAACAAGTCCAGCAACACCGCCCGAATGTGCCGACAAATCCCGATAGGAGCTGCACATATCTCTTTCTCAGGGCACGCTCGGATAGGTCAAGCTACGAGTAAAACCAAACCTCAAGTTTCCCCGAGGTGGCCCCGCAGGCTGCCTGGTTCGGACCAACACTCAGAGGAGCACTGGCCCGGGGGGGTTAAAATAAGATGACCCTCGGGCTCCGGAAACCCAAGGGAAAAAAAGGCTAGGTGGCAAATGGTAAAACCAATGTTGGGCATTGCTGGAAAAGCTTTAATCAAGGCGAACTATCAAGGGGTTCCCATTATAGCCCAACCGCGTAAGGGACGCACAATCCGGGAACATAACACCGATATGACGGAAACTAGGGCGGCAAGAGTGGAACAAAACACTAGGCGAGAGGCCGAGCCTTCCACCCTTTACCAAGTATATAGATGCATTAAGATAACATAGCAATATAATGATATCCCAACAAGTAAATAAATGTTCCAACAAGGAACGGCTCCAATCTTCACCTGCAGCTAACAACGCTATAAGAAGGGCTGAGCAAAGCGGTAACATAGCCAATCAACGGTTTGCTAGGACAATGGTGGGTTAGAGGTTCAACATGGCAATTGGGAGGCTGACAAGCAAATGGTAGGCATCGAAGCATTGGCAAAGCAAAAGAGCGAGCAAACTAGCATAGCAAAGATAGTAGTGATTTCGAGGGTATGATCATCTTGCCTGCACAGTTGTCAGAGTTGACTGGATCCTCACAAGCGAACTCAACGGGCTCCTCGGTAGCGAACTCGTCTCCCGGCTCTACCCACAAAATAAACAAGCAACAAGGATACAATCAACCACGTGCAAGACCAAGCAATATGATGAAATGACGATATGCAATGCGGGATGCGATGCGGGATGCAAAATGCAAGATATGACAGGAAATGCATGAACCTGGCATCAACTTGGAAAACCAAGTGTGCCACTGGATAGAGGGGATGAAATCGCTTGAAAACGATATAAAGATCATAGGAATCGGAGCTACGGTTTAGAAATGGCAAGCGTTTTAAGATATGACACCGGTATGCGATTTGCAGCAAGTAGGCATCTAAATGCAACGAAATGAACATGCTACAGCCACCAAACATGAAAACAAAATACATGTAAGTGATGTACACAAGATGGTTGACAAAACACTAGCACTGAGCCATAGGCAAATTCATCCATTAAGAGGTTCAAACAAGCATGGCTAAAACGCAAATGCAAAACAGATTTCAGACTTAGTGAAATTAACACTAGTCTGAAATTTCAGATCACGATGCTCTCTTCGGAGCAGCAAAACAACATGATAGAAAACCTGAACATGACAAGTAAGAACATGGCATGGAGCTACTCAACAAGCTTAATAAAACACCCAAAGTGACCTGGGGCCAAAAGGGTTCACAAAATACTCTACCGAGCTCACGAACATAGCTCGAACACAATCAGTTTTCAGACTTGGTGAAAACTGAGACACGCTGAAATATTACTCACGAAGGCATGTAAACGAGCTCGATGCACTCACTACGGTGCAAGTCATGGCAAGGAAAGCATATAACCAGCAAGAAGACACAAAGTGCTAGCTACCCATGGCAAGAACGAAGGCATAGCATGCATGGAACACTAACGGTAGCATCGGCAAAATCGCAAACAAGTTGACGATCTGCCCAGATTAACAACGAAGCAAAAGTTGAGCTCGATTGAGTCAACCTAGAGCATTCCACATATGCAAACAAAGACATGGATGGATAGAGCATAACTCAAATATCAAAACTCCCTTACTGATCATCCTCAAAAGAGGCACGGATCACTAGGAAACAAGCTGGACATATAGCATCATGAACTAAAATATCCCAGACTTAGTGAAAATCACTAAGTCCCTGAAATCTGCAATCTCAGGTACCTCTCTTCGCAAGCTTGCACAAGACAACACACACATCCTAAAAATGCATGGGTGGCACCTCTGGAAAGAAGGCAAAATGCTTAACAATTCATCCCAAAGGGGCATAGGCATATCATGCACGAATTAAACATGGCAAAAATGACAAAAGTGCATGATGAACTAACGGATCTGCAATTTAACTCACGAAGCCTCCTTCTAACAGCATTTTGGGCATCAAGATGACCTCAAATGCAAATTATGCAATTGAATGAAATGATGTACATGTCGAGGCGAAGATTTTGATATATCATATGCCCAACACGGAGCTACGGTTGCGGAGATATCATCAGTCAAAGAATGCATAAAAATTAAGAGGGAGAGGGAAGAAAGTCAACCCAGATCTAGGGTTTGGCACTGTAGCGCGGATCCGGCGGGGCACTGTAGCTGGGCGCGCGCGACGAGGTTCGTCGACGCCGGATCCGAGGCCGCCGGCGTAGGGGAAGGCGGTGGCCGGCGACGAGGGGCGGCGAGGTGGCCGGCGGGGC
>NC_057798.1:633400831-633442854 GCF_018294505.1 Triticum aestivum
GCCTCCCGGGCCGGGACGGCGGCGATGTGGGCCTCGCCCACGTGGCGGCTGGCGAGTGGGCGGGCTGCGGCGGCGGACGCTGTCCGGCCGGGGGCGGACACGTCCGTCGGTGGAGATCTCAGTTTTTTTTTAAACTAGGGTTTCGGACGGGGGAAGAAGAGATCCGAATGGAGGGGGTATAAATAGGCATAGAGGGAGCTAGGAGAGTCCAAATGAGGTGCGGTTTTCGCCCACACGATCGTGATCGAACGCTCTAGGACATGGAGCAGAGTTTGGTGGGTTTTGGGCCAAATTTGGGGGGATGTTGGGCTGCAACACACACGAGGCCTTCTCGGTCCCTCGGTTAACCGTTGGAGTATCAAACGAAGTCCAAATGATACGAAACTTGACAGGTGGTCTACCGGTAGTAAACCAAGGCCGCATGGCAAGTCTCGGTCCAATCCGGAAATGTTTAATCCCCACACACGAAAGAAAGCTAGAAATGACCACCGGAGGAGAACGAAGCGCCGGAATGCAAAACGGACAACGGAGAAAATGCTCAAATGCATGAGATGAACATGTATGCAAATGCAATGCACGAGATGACATGATATGCGATGCACGAAAAACGAAAACAACACAAGGAGACGAAGACCAGAACCCGAGAAATAAATATAAGTTAACGCCGGAAACGGCAAGAGTTGGATACAAATATGGAAAGTATATCTGGGGCGTTACACATAGTCACGACTATGACTTTCCATCTTAGAGATGGTTTCTTCGTGAGCCTCGATCATGTCATTGGCTTCACCAAGTTGTTCCAAGAGAGCAACAAAGTGCTTCTTGGATTTCCCTTGAGCTTACTCATGAAGGACTCAAATTCATTGATATCCTCATTAGACCCCTTACCATTATCAAAGTCATCCGTTGAAGGAGGGTTAGGAATAATGGTGGTTTTGATGTTGGAGGTTACCTTGTTGGTGGCCTTAGCCATGAGGCACTTGGCGGTGATGTTCTCGTTAGGTGCATCGAAGAGAGACACCCGGGGAGTTGTGACAATGGCAACGGATGCCATGGCCATTGTTTCATCATCTTCATCATCGTCGTCATCCTCACGGTATTCTTCTTGAACCACCAACCCGCGAGACGAAGTCTTCTTGGTGAAGTTGTTCTTGTCGGGGAAGGACTTGGCTTTGTCTTTTCGGATGAACTTGCCACCATTGTCTTCCCACTTTTCGTAGGGACAATCCGCAACGAAATGGCTAACATTGCCACAGTTGAAACAGGTTCTAACTCGTTGCTTCCCTTTGAGGCCACTTGAGTTGTTCTTGTTGAAGTTGGGTCTTGTATTCTTCTTACTCCAAAACTGTCTTGAGGCAAGAGCCATGTGCTCATGATAATCATACTTCGTGTCCTCGGGGTTGCTCTCCTCATCTTCCTCATCTGCTTCTTCTTCCACACTAACCTTGGCCTTCAAGGCAAGATTGGGCTTCTTTTCCCTTTGGGAACGGAGCACCGCATTGTCGGTGGTCTTGTCCAAGATGCTCATTGCAACAAACTCATCCAACACTTCACCAGAGGTCATGGAGTGGAAGTCCGGTCTTTGGCGAATGATGGAGGACATGGCCTTGTTGTAGGGCATCATGGCCTTGAGGAACTTGCGCTTGATCCAATTATCATCCGTGTCCTTGCTCCCATGATCTCGGAGTGCAACCGCGAGTTTGGTCACTCTTCGAAAGAGCTCACGAGGTTCTTCATCCTGTTTCATTGCAAACTCATCGGCTTCATCTTGCACCACTTCATAGTTGGAGCGTTGAATGCTAGCACTTCCTCGATAGAGATGCTCGACACATTTCCATGCTTCTTTAGCCATGGCATGAGGTCGAAGATGAGGGAGATCTTCGGGAAGGATTGCATCTTGGATGATGAAGAGAGCACTTTCATTGAATTGATTGTCCACTTCTTCTCGAGGAGTGAAGTTGCTTGGATCATGAGGATAGAAACCTTCTTCAATAATTCTCCAAATGTTAGTGTTCACATGTTTTAAGTGACGCTTGAAGCGATAAAGCAAAGCATCAAAATCTTCATTTTTCACATATTTAGGAGGAGGACCGGCATGATTCAAATGAGTAGAGGGGATCGGTCCTCTATACACTGGGGGTTCCACATTGGCAAAAATGTCGGTGCCATTTCTACCACTAGTAGATGGACTCTTTTCACTGTTAGCTTCCCCCTTGTTAGAGGTAGCATCCGTCACCTTGTTAGTGGGATCACCCACTTTCATCGGCGAGGTAGATAGTTTAAGTCCGTCTAAGAAATCAGAAAACATGCTTTTAACCTCGGCCGTCATGGAGGTTTTCAATGTGTCTAAAGCCACATTGAATTCCTCACGAGAGACCAAGGCTCCCCCTTAGGCCGTGGACGAGATGGGATTCACACCGGAGTGCTCCTCCGCACCGTCGTGGGTGTCAACCATACTCTTCGGACGGCAAATTCCTTAATAAAGAGACGAGGCTCTGATACCAATTGAAAGGATCGATATGGTTGACTAGAGGGGGGGTGAATAGGCAACTAAATTTTTTTAGACTTTTCTTTAACAAATTAAAACTTGCAATGAAATAGGTTGTCTAGATGTGCAACTACGTGGACAACCTATATGATGCAAAGACAATGAGCACACAAGCAAGCAAGGGATATAACTCAAGTAAGCTTGCAAAAGTAAAGGGACAAGATAACCAAGAGTGGAGCCGGTGGAGACGAGGATGTGTTACCGAAGTTCCTTCCTTTTAAGGGGAAGTACGTCTCCGTTAGAGCGGTGTGGAGGCACAATGCTCCCCAAGAAGCCACTAGGGCCACCGTAATCTCCTCACGCTCTCACACAATGCGAGATGCCGTGATTCCACTATTGGAGCCCTTGAAGGCGGCAACCGGACCTTTACAAACAAGATTGGGGCTATCTCCACAACACTTGGAGGCTCCCAACAACACCACGAAGCTTCACCACAATGGAGTATGGCTTCGAGGTGACCTCAACCGTCTAGGGTGCTCAACACCCAAGAGTAACAAGATCCGCTAGGGATAAGTGGGGGGAATCAAATTTCTCTTGGTGGAAGTGTAGATCTGGGCCTTCTCAACCAATCCCGAGCAAATCAACAAGTTTGATTGGCTAGGGAGAGAGATCGGGCGAAAATGGAGCTTGGAGCAACAATGGAGCTTTGGGGGAAAGAGGTAGGTCAACTTTGGGGAAGAAGACCCCTTTATGTAGTGGGAGGAACAAACCAACCGTTATCCCACTCACCAGCCCCGCACAGAGCGGTACTACCGCTAGGGAAGGGCGGTACTACCGCTCCGGGTGGTACTACCGCTCGACCCAGCGGTACTGCCGCGCTGCCCGGGGCCCTGACCCCAGGGCGGTACTACCGCTGGGGAAGAGTGGTACTACCGCTCCGGGCGGTACTACCGCTTCGACCCAGCGGTACTGCCGTGCTGCCCAGGGCCCTGACCCCAGGGCGGTACTACCGCTAGGGAAGAGCGGTACTACTGCTTAGGGCGGTACTACTGCTCCTACTACCTCCCTTAGTGCCGCAAAACCCGACACGAAAAACTTCGTTCGAGAATCAAGGCGGAAGTAGCCCACACGCACAGCGGTACTACGGCCGAAAGTCCCAAGCGGTACTACCGCTTGGAGAGGTACTACCGCTCTGAGAGCGGTACTACCGCTGGGGAGCTTCGGCGGTACTACCGCTGTGGTCGCGGTACTACCGCTAGGGCAGAGCAAAGCATAGTAAGGGGAAAACGGCAGCTCGAGAGATGCGGAAGGAAAGACGACGGGTGTGAAAAGGATGTGTACGTGTGATTCCACCCAAGTCTTACCAAAGCGGATCCCCTCTTGATAGTACGGTGACTCCTACGAAACTAGTCCACCAACAACGAAACGAAGGAGCTACACCGTCTTGAATTATAACACCGAGGGGAGGAAATCGTCTCGTGCCAATGGATGAATCTCTAAAAGAACTAAACGCACACGATTAGTCCGCACAAGCATTGTCATCAATCACCAAAACATATTGGGGATAAATATGCCCTTACACCCACCAATGTCGAGTGGGGTGATGCCTCGTCTTGAAAGGTACTGGGTCTTGGCAAGGTTGTCATTTCTCATGATCTCACGATCGAGAAAGTTATGCTTGTTGAGTCCCTTGCATAGAATTTACTTTCCGTTCGTCAACTTGCACTCATGGGCTTTGCCACATTCTTTGATATTGATACCATGGCCCTCTTGTGGAGCAAGACTCTTAAAGTAGCCTTTGTTGGGCATGTCGAGAATGGTCTTTATGTGATTAACTTTTTGGAGCGACCCACTAAGACCGCGACATGCCTAATGGCTAAAGTTGACGTGGGTGGCTTTGGCATCGCTGTCTAGCCCATGTCAATATGAGATCTTTGCAAAGTCTTCTCAAGGGGGACCATGTCCGTGGACTAACAAATGTTAGCTTTGCCAAAGGTCGTGCTTGCAGTGCTTGTATCGAAGGAAAGTTACATGAGAAGGCTCACCCTCCCACGACTATCATCTACTCGAAGAGACCCTTGGAGCTCCTTCACATGGATTTCTTTGGGCCTCCATCCTTTGATAGTCTTGGGGGTAGAAAGTATTGCTTGGTGATTGTCGATGATTACTCAAGGTACACTTGGGTATATTTCTTCAAGAGGAAGAGTGACAATGGCACCGAGTTCAAGAACTACACCTTGTATGAGTTTCTTAGTGATGAGGGGATCAAGCATCAATATTCCGCACCATACACCCCTCAACAAAATGGTGTAGCGGAGAGGAAGAATCGGACGTTGATGGATGCGGCAAGGACCATGATGGCGGAGTTCAAGTCTCCTTACAACTTTTGGGCCGAAGCCATCAACACCGCGTGTCATGCATCCAATCGGCTCTATCTCCGCAAAGGTTTGAACGATACTCCATATGAAATACTCACCGGTAACAAGCCCAACCTCAAGTACTTCCGAGTGTTCGATTGTAAGTGTTTCATTCTCAAGAAAGGTGTTCATTTTTCTAAATTTGAGGCTAGAGCTCATGAGGGCATATTTGTTGGTTATGATACAAACTCTCATGCTTACCATGTCCTCAACAAGTCCACGGGACTCATTGAGGAGACGTGTAACGTGGATTTTGACGAGAATAACGACTCCCAACTGGAGCAAAGTGGTACTTGTGATGTGAGTGATGAAATTCCTCCCCAAGCCATAATAAGAATGGGTGTTGGTCATATCCTACCCATTGAGGAACCCCTTGTGGCTGAAGGAGAAGGACAATGCTCCACTCAAGTGGAGCCATCACCAACACAAGACCCACACGCTTCCGAAGAACAAAGTGAAGGCCCTCAACCAAGTGAACAAGATCAAGGACAAGATCAACCTCAAGATGGTGGTGAGCCACCAAGTGATGCCCAAGGTCGAGTTCTCCCTTCCGAGCAAGTTCAAGATCAAGATCAAGAACAAGCTCAAGATGGCGCTCAAGATGATCAAGTTCCCACTCATCATCACACTACAGAGGAGGAATTGGAGCGTCGTGCCGCTAAGATTGCATCCAAGCTCACAACCAAAGATCATCTCATGAAGAATGTGTTTGGAAGCCTAATAAAGGGGGTAAGCACTCGTAGACAATTAGCAAACTATTGTGAACATCACACGTTTGTCTCTTGTGTCGAACCGCAAAAGGTCTATGAGGCGCTCGAGGATCCGGATTGGCTCAATGCCATGCATGAAGAACTCAACAACTTCGAGCACAACCAGGTGTGGAGATTGGTGCCAAGGCCAACGGGGAATTATAATGTCATTGGAACCAAGTGGATGTTGGGGAACGTAGTAATTTCAAAAAAATTCCTACGCACACGCAAGATCATGGTGATGGCATAGGAACGAGAGGGGAGAGTGTTGTCCACGTACCCTCGTAGACCGTAAGCGGAAGCATTAGCACAACGCGGTTGATGTAGTCGTACGTCTTGTCGATCCGACCGATCCAAGCACCGAACGTACGGCACCTCCGAGTTCAGCACACGTTCAGCTCGATGACGATCCCTGGGCTCCGATCCAGCAAAGCTTCGGGGATGAGTTCCGTCAGCACGACGGCGTGGTGACGATGATGATGTTCTACCGGCGCAGGGCTTCGCCTAAACTCCGCGGCGATATGACCGAGGTGGAATATGGTGGAGGGGGGCACCGCACACGGCTAAGGAACGATCCGTAGATCAACTTGTGTTGTTGTGGGGTGCCCCCCTGCCCCCGTATATAAAGGAGCAAGGGGGGAGGGGGCGGCCGTCCTAGGAGGGGCGCGCCAAGGGGAGTCCTACTCCCACCGGGAGTAGGACTCCCTCCTTCCTTGTTGGAGTAGGAGAAGGGGGAAAGAGGGGGAGAGGAGGAAGGAAAAGGGGGCCGCACCCCTTGTCCAATCCGGACCAGAGGGGGGCTGCGCGCCTCCTTCCTTTCGGCCTCTCTCCTCTATTCCCGTATGGCCCAATAAGGCCCATATACTCCCCGGCGAATTCCCGTAACTCTCCGGTACTCCGAAAAATACCCGAATCACTCGGAACCTTTCCGAACTCCAAATATAGTCGTCCAATATATCGATCTTTACGTCTCGACCATTTCAAGACTCCTCGTCATGTCCCCAATCTCATTCGGGGCTCCGAACTCCTTCGGTACATCAAAACTCATAAACTCATAATATAACTGTCATCAAAACCTTAAGCGTGCGGACCCTACGGGTTCGAGAACTATGTAGACATGACCTAGAACTATTCTTGGTCAATAACCAATAGCGGAACCTGGATGCCCATATTGGCTCCTACATATTCTACGAAGATCTTTATCGGTCAAACCGCATAACAACATACGTTGTTCCCTTTGTCATCAGCATGTTACTTGCCCGAGATTCGATCGTCGGTATCCAATACCTAGTTCAATCTCGTTACCGGCAAGTCTCTTTACTCGTTACATAATGCATCATCCCGCAACTAACTCATTAGTCACATTGCTTGCAAGGCTTATAGTGATGTGCATTACCGAGAGGGCCCAGAGATACCTCTCCGACAATCGGAGTGACAAAACATAATCTCGAAATACGCCAACCCAACATATACCTTTGGAGACACCTGTAGTACTCCTTTATAATCACCCAGTTACGTTGTGACGCTTGGTAGCACCCAAAGTGTTCCTCCGGTAAACGGGAGTTGCATAATCTCATAGTTACAGGAACATGTATAAGTCATGAAGAAAGCAATAGCAACATACTAAACGATCAAGTGCTAGGCTAACGGAATGGGTCATGTCAATCACATCATTCTCCTAATGATGTGACCTCATTAATCAAATGACAACACATGTCTATGGTTAGGAAACAAAACCATCTTTGATTAATGAGCTAGTCAAGTAGAGTCATACTAGTGACTATATGTTTGTCTATGTATTCACACATGTATCATGTTTCCGGTTAATACAATTCTAGCATGAATAATAAACATTTATCATGAAATAAGGAAATAAATAATAACTTTATTATTGCCTCTAGGGCATATTTCCTTCAGTCTCCCACTTGCACTAGAGTCAATAATCTAGTTCACATCGCTATGTGATTTAACACCAATATTCACATCTGCATGTGATTAATACCCATAGTTCACATCATCATCTGATCAACACCCAAAAGGTTTACTAGAGTCAATAATCTAGTTCACATCACTATGTGATTAACACCCAAAGAGTACTAAGGTATGATCATGTTTTGCTCGTGAGAGAGGTTTAGTCAACGGGTCTGTCATATTACAGAGTCGTATGTATTTTGCAAATATTCTATCTCTACAATGCTTTGCACGGAGCTACTCTAGCTAATTGCTTCCACTTTCAATATGTATCCAGATTGAGACTTAGAGTCATCTGGATCAATGTAAAAGTTTGCATCGATGTAACTTTTACGACGAACTCTTTTATCACCTCCATAATCGAGAAACATCTCCTTATTCCACTAAGGATAATTTTGACCAATGTCCAGTGATCTACTCTTAGATCACTATTGTACTCCCTTGCCAAACCAGGGCAGAGTATACAATAGTTCTGGTCCATAGCATGGCATACTTTTATAGAACCTACGACTGATGCATAGGGAATGACTTTCATTCTCTTTCTATTTTCTGCTGTGGTCGGGATATGAGTCTTACTCAATTACATACCTTGCAACACAGGCAAGAACTCTTTCTTTGACTGTTCCATTTTAAACTACTTCAAAAAAATTATCAAGGTATGTACTTATTGAAAAACTTATCAAGCGTCTTGATCTATCTATATAGATCTTGATGCTCAATGTGTAAGCAGCTTCACCGAGGTCTTTCATTGAAAAACCTTTTATTCAAGTATCCTTTTATGCTATCCAGAATTTCTATATCATTTCCAATCAACAATATGTCATCCACATATAATATTAGAAATGCTACAGAGCTCCCACTCACTTTCTTGTAAATACAGGCTTCTTCAAAAGTCTGTATAAAACCATATGCTTTGATCAACTCATCAAAGCGTATATTCCAACTCCGAGATGCTTGCACCAGTCCATAAATGGATCGCTGGAGCTTGCACAATTTGTTAGCACCTTTAGGATTGACAAAAACTTCTTGTTGCATCATATACAACTCTTCTTTAAGAAAACCATTAAGGAATGCAGTTTTGTTTATCCATTTGCCAGATTTCATAAAATGCGGCAACTGCTAACATGATTCAGACAGACTTAAGCATAGATACGAGTGAAAAACTCTCATCATAGTCAACACCTTGAACTTGTCGAAAACCTTTTGCGACAATTCTAGCTTTGTAGATAGTAACACTATCAACGTCCGTCTTCCTCTTGAAGATCCATTTAATCTCAATGTCTCGCCGATCATTGGGCAAGTCAATCAAAGTCCATACTTTGTTTTCATACATGGATCTTATCTCAGATCTCATGGCCTCAAGCCATTTTGCGGAATCTGGGCTCACCATCGCTTCTTCATAGTTCATAGGTTCGTCATGGTCTAGTAACATAACTTCCAGAACAGGATTACCGTACCACTCTGGTGCAGATCTTACTCTGGAAGACCTACGAGGTTCTGTAGTAACTTAATCTGAAGTTTCATGATCATCATCATTAACTTCCTCATTAATTGGTGTAGTAGTCACAGGAACAGATTTCTGTGATGAACTACTTTCAAATAAGGGAGCAGGTACAGTTACCTCATCAAGTTCTACTTTCCTCCCACTCACTTCTTTCGAGAGAAACTTCTTCTCTAGAAAGGATCCATTTTAGCAATGAATAACTTGCCTTCGGATCTGTGATAGAAGGTGTACCCAATAGTTTACCTTTGGGTATTCTATGAAGACGCACTTCTCCGATTTGGGTTCGAGCTTATCTGGTTGAAGCTTTTTCACATAAGCATCGCAGCCCCAAACTTTTAAGAAACGACAACTTTGGTTTCTTGCCAAACCATAGTTCATAAGGCGTCGTCTCAACGGATTTAGATGGTGCCCTTTTAACGTGAATGCAGCTGTCTCTAATGCATAACCCCAAAACGATAATGGTAAATCAATAAGAGACATCATAGATCGCACCATATCCAATAAATTGCGGTTACGACGTTCGGACACACCATAACATTGTGGTGTTCCAGGTGGCGTGAGCTGTGAAACTATTCCACATTGTTTTAATTAAAGACCAAACTCGTAACTCAAATATTCGTCTCCGCGATCAGATCGCAGAAACTTTATTTTCTTGTTACGATGATTTTTCCACTTCACTCTAAAATTTTTTGAACCTTTCAATTATTTTAGACTTATGTTTCATCAAGTAGATATACCCATATCTGCTCAAATCATCTTGTGAAGGTCAGAAAATAACGATACTTGCCACGAGCATCAACACTCATTGGATCGCATACATCGGTATGTATTATTTCCAATAAGTCAGTAGCTTGTTCCATTGTTCCGGACAGCGGAGTTTTAGTCATCTTGCCCAAAGGGCACGGTTCGCAAGCATCAAATGATTCATAACCAAGTGATTTCAAAAATCCATCTTTATGGAGTTTCTTCATGCGCTTTACACCGATATGACCCAAACGGCAGTGCCACAAATAAGTTGCACTATCATTATTAACTTTGCATCTTTTGGCTTCAACATTATGAATATGTGTATCACTACGATTGAGATCCAACAAACTATTTTCATTGGGTGTATGACCATTGAAGGTTTTATTCATGTAAACAGAACAACAATTATTCTTTGACTTTAAATGAATAATTGTATTGCAATAAACATGATCAAATCATATTCATGCTCAACGCAAACGCCAAATAACATTTATTTAGGTTTAACACTAATCCCGAAAGTATAGGGAGTGTGTGATGATGATCATATCAATCTTGGAACTACTTCCAACACTCATCGTCACTTCCCCTTCAACTAGTCTCTGTTTATTCTGTAACTCCTGTTTCGAGTTACTAATCTTAGCAACCGAACAAGTATCAAATACTCAGGGGTTACTATAAACACTAGTAAGGTACACATCAATAACATGTATATCAAATATACCCTTGTTCACTTTGCCATCCTTCTTATCCACCAAATATTCAAGGCATTTCTGCTTCTAGTGACCATTTCCTTTGCAGTATAATCACTCAGTTTCAGGCTTTGGTCCAGCTTTGGGCTTCTTCGCGAGAGTGACAACTTGCTTGCCATTCTGCTTGAAGTTCCCTTTCTTTCCCTTTGCCCTTTTCTTGAAACTAGTGGTCTTGTCAATCATCAACACTTGATGCTCTTTCTTGATTTCTACCTTCGTCGATTTCAGCATCACGAAGAGCTCGGGAATCGTTTTCGTCATCCCTTGCATTATAGTTCATCACGAAGTTCTACTAACTTGGTGGTGGTGACTAGAGAATTCTGTCAATCACTATCTTATCTGGAGGATTAACTCCCACTTGATTCAAGCGATTGTAGTACCCAGACAATCTGAGCACATGCTCACTAGTTAAGCGATTCTCCTCCATCTTTTAGCTATAGAACTTGTTGGAGACTTCATATCTCTCAACTCGGGTATTTGCTTGAAATATTAACTTCAACTCCTGGAACATCTCATATGGTCCATGACGCTCAAAACGTTTTTGAAGTCCCGATTCTAAGCCATAAAGCATGGTGCACAAAACTATCAAGTAGTCATCATATTGAGCTAGCCAAACGTTCATAACGTCTGCATCTACTCCTGCAATAGGTCTGTCACCTAGCGGTGCATTAAGGACATAATTCTTCAGTGCAGCAATGAGGATAAACCTCAGATCACGGGTCCAATCCGCATCATTGCTACTAACATCTTTCAACACAATTTTCTCTAGGAACATAAAAATAAACATATGAAAGCAACAGCGCAAGCTATTGATCTACAACATAATTTGCAAAATACTACCAGGACTAAGTTCATGATAAATTAAAGTTCAATTAATCATATTACTTAAGAACTCCTACTTAGAAAGACATCCCTCTAATCCTCTAAGTGATCACGTGATCCAAATCAACTAAACCATAACCGATCATCACGTGAAATGGAGTAGCTTTCAATGGTGAACATCATTATGTTGATCATATCTACTATATGATTCACGCTCGACCTCATATCTGCATATGCTTGGCTCGTCAAGTTTAACCTGAGTATTCCGCGTGTGCAAAACTGGCTTGCACCCGTTGTAGATGGACGTAGAGCTTATCACACCCGATCATCACGTGGTGTCTGGGCACGACGAACTTTGGCAACGGTGCATACTCAGGGAGAATACTTCTTGATAATTAGTGAGAGATCATCTTATAATGCTACCGTCAAACAAAACAGAATAAGATGTATAACAGATAAACATCATATGCAATCAAAATATGTGACATGATATGGCCATGATCATCTTGCGCCTTTGATCTCCATCTCCAAAGTATTGTCATGATCTCTATCGTCACCGGCACGACACCATGATCTTCATCATCTTGATCTATATCAATGTGTCGTCACATGGTCGTCTCGCCAACTATGGCTCTTGCAACTATTGCTATCGCACAGCGATAAAGTAAAGCAATTATTTGGCACTTGCATCTTATGCAACAAAGAGACAACTATAGAGCTTCTGCCAGTTGCCGATAACTTCAACAAAACATGATCATCTCATACAACAACTTATATCTCATCACGTCTTGACCATATCACATCACAACATGCCCTGCAAAAACAAGTTAGACGTCCTCTACTTTGTTGTTGCAAGTTTTACGTGGCTGCTACGGGCTGAGCAAGAACCATTCTTACCTACGCATCAAAACCACAACGATAGTTCGTCAAGTTGGTGTTGTTTTAACCTTCTCAAGGACCGGGCGTAGCCACACTCGGTTCAACTAAAGTTGGAGAAACTGACACCCGCTAGTCACCTGTGTGCAAAGCACGGCGGTAAAACCAGTCTCACGTAAGCATACGCGTAATGTCGGTCCGGGCCGCTTCATCCAACAATACCGCCGAACCAAAGTGTGACATGCTGGTAAGCAGTATGACTTGTATCACCCACAACTCACTTGTGTTCTACTCGTGCATATAACATCAACGCATAAAACCTAGGCTCGGATGCCACTGTTGGGGAACGTAGTAATTTCAAAAAAGTTCCTACGCACACGCAAGATCATGGTGATGGCATAGCAACGAGAGGGGAGAGTGTTGTCCACGTACCCTCGTAGACCGTAAGCGGAAGCGTTAGCACAACGCGGTTGATGTAGTCGTACGTCTTCTCGATCCGATCGATCCAAGCACCGAACATACGGCACCTCCGAGTTCAGCACACGTTCAGCTCGATGACGATCCCCGGGCTCCGATCCAGCAAAGCTTTGGGGATGAGTTCCGTCAGCACGACGGCGTGGTGACGATGATGATGTTCTACCGGCGCAGGGCTTCGCCTAAACTCCGCGACGATATGACTGAGGTGGAATATGGTGGAGGGGGGCACCGCACACGGCTAAGGAACGATCCGTAGATCAACTTGTGTTGTTGTGGGGTGCCCTCCTGCCCCCGTATATAAAGGAGCAAGGGGGGAGGGGCCGGCCGGCCTAGGAGGGGCGCGCCAAGGGGAGTCCTACTCCCACCGGGAGTAGGACTCCCTCCTTCCTTGTTGGAGTAGGAGAAGGGGGAAAGAGGGGGAGAGGAGGAAGGAAAAGGGGGCCGCACCCCTTGTCCAATTCGGACCAGAGGGGGGCTGCGCGCCTCCTTCCTTTCGGCCTCTCTCCTCTATTCCCGTATGGCCCAATAAGGCCCATATACTCCCCGACGAATTCCCGTAACTCTCTGGTACTCCGAAAAATACCCGAATCACTCGGAACCTTTCCGAACTCCGAATATAGTCGTTCAATATATCGATCTTTATGTCTCGACCATTTCGAGACTCCTCGTCATGTCCCCAATCTCATTCGGAACTCCGAACTCCTTCGGTACATCAAAACTCATAAACTCATAATATAACTGTCATCGAAACCTTAAGCGTGCGGACCCTACGGGTTCGACAACTATGTAGACATGACCTAGAACTATTCTTGGTCAATAACCAATAGCGGAACCTGGATGCCCATATTGGCTCCTACATATTCTACGAAGATCTTTATCGGTCAAACCGCATAACAACATACGTTGTTCCCTTTGTCATCAGCATGTTACTTGCCCCAGATTCGATCGTCGGTATCCAATACCTAGTTCAATCTCGTTACCGGCAAGTCTCTTTATTCATTACATAATGCATCATCCCACAACTAACTCATTAGTCACATTGCTTGCAAGGCTTATAGTGATGTGCATTACCGAGAAGGCCCAGAGATACCTCTCCGACAATCGGAGTGACAAAACATAATCTCGAAATACGCCAACCCAACATATACCTTTGGAGACACCTGTAGTACTCCTTTATAATCACCCAGTTACATTGTGACGTTTGGTAGCATCCAAAGTGTTCCTCCGGTAAACGAGAGTTGCATAATCTCGTAGTTACAGGAACATGTATAAGTCATGAAGAAAGCAATAGCAACATACTAAACGATCAAGTGCTAGGCTAACGGAATGGGTCATGTCAATCACATCATTCTCCTAATGATGTGACCTCATTAATCAAATGACAACACATGTCTATGGTTAGGAAACAAAACCATCTTTGATTAATGAGCTAGTCAAGTAGAGTCATACTAGTGACTATATGTTTGTCTATGTATTCACACATGTATCATGTTTCCGGTTAATACAATTCTAACATGAATAATAAACATTTATCATGAAATAAGGAAATAAATAATAACTTTATTATTGCCTCTAGGGCATATTTCCTTCAGTGGATATTCAAGAAAAGCAAGATGCTCATGGGATCATTGTTCGCAACAAGGCTCGTTTGGTAGCACAAGGCTACTCCCAAGTCAAGGGTATCGACTACGATGAAACCTTTGCTCCCGTTGCTCGCCTTGAATCTATTCGTTTGTTGATTGCTTATACTTCTCATCATAACTTCAAGTTGCAACAAATGGATGTGAAGAGTGCTTTTCTTAATGGTCCTAATGAGTTGGTGTATGTCAAACAACCCCCGGGGTTCGAGGATCCCTATTTCCCCGATCATGTGTACCAACTCGACAAGGCACTCTATGGCCTTAAACAAGCCCCACGTGCATGGTATGAGCATCTTACCGAGTTGTTGCAAGATCGTGGGTTTCAAATTGGGAAAATCGACCCCACTCTTTTTACTAAGAAGGTTAAAGGTGAGTTGTTTGTATGCCAACTATATGTTGATGATACTATCTTTGGTTCCCCTAACAAAGCTTTCAATGAGGAATTTGTCGCTCTCATGACCTCAAAGTTCAATATGTCCATGATGGGAGAGTTGAAGTTCTTTCTCAGGTTCGAAATCAAGCAAAGAAGAGAAGACACCTTCATCAACTAAGCTAAATACACTCAAGACATGCTCAAGAGATTCAAGCTAAGTGATGTCAAGCCGGCCTCCACTCCAATGTCTGTCAAATGCCAACTTGACATAGATCCCAATGGTAAAGCGGTGGATCAAAAGGTATATCGCTCCATGATTGGTTGCTTTACCTTTGTGCATCTAGACCGGATATCATGTTAAGTGTGGGAATTTGTGCATGGTTTCAAGCCGCACCTAAGGAAAGTCACTATGTGGCGGTCAAGTGAATCTTTTGATATTTGGCTCATACCCCAAACTTTGGCTTATGGTACCCAAGAGGAGCCAACTTCAACCTTTTGGGCTATTCAAACTCAGATTGGGCGGGAGATAGAGTGGATAGGAAGTCCACCTACAGAGGGTGCCAATTTCTTGGTTGCTCTTTGGTGAGTTGGTCTTCTAAGAAGCAAAGTTGTGTATCTCTCTCGTCCACCGAAGCGGAGTATGTGGCTGTCGGTAGTTGTTGTGCTCAACTTCTATGGATGAGGCAAACTTTGAAGGATTACGGTGTCATTTGTGATGAAGTTCCTCTTTGGTGTGATAATGAAAGTGCGATCAAGATCTCTCTCAACCCGGTGCAACACTTCAAGACGAAGCATATTGAGATTCGGTATCACTTCATCCGGGATCACATTAGGCGAGGGGAGATCAAGCTCAAGTATGTCAACACTCATGATAACCTTGTAGATATATTCACGAAGCCCTTGGATGAAGCAAGATTTTGCAAGTTAAGGCATGAGCTAAATATCATTGATTCGAGCAATGTAGCTTGAAGAAATATCTTGTTTAGGTGTAGGCATGGACATGGGGGGAGTGTTGTTCTCTCAATGAACTCTCCCTCCCCCCATTATGCATAAATTGAGCACCTCTTTCACATTAGCCATCCTTGATAGTACTTGTGCTTCAAAGACAAGTTTTGGTCATGGGCCCAAGGATAATTCTTTGCGGTGCCATACCAATTGACTCAAACATAGGTGGCTCCGGCCACCACCCTCTCCCTGGAGAGGTTGTGTTTCGTGTTTGGTTATTGTTGTCTTTTTCCTTTTCCTCTGAGTCGTGTGTGTATTTGATTTGCCTAGTGTGTTTAGCTCTTTTGTGTGTCCGGTTGCTTGAAGGTGGCATTGCAAAGGCCATGTTCTTTTGTTCTTGTCGAAACTTGCACTCCTTGGGCTCGCGGTACTACCGTGGATTGCCACGGTACTATCGCTGGAGATGGGTTGCCATGTGCCTGCACAGGTGCATCCCCGGCACGGTACTACCACTTCCATCGTGGTAGTAATTTTTTACTGCCGCTCGAAGAGCGGTACTACCGCCCTTTGTGTGGTACTTCCGCCCGGGCGGTACTACCGCGATGATCCGCAGTACTACCGCGCCGTCGTGAGCGGGTGGGGGTTAAGAGCGAGGCAGGGGGTTCCAACTCCCCCATACCCATTCATCTCTTTTCCCTACCCCGTCTCTCTCTCTCTCTCTCCTGCCCAAGAACGGCGCCGGAGGACCTCGCCGGATCTCTGTCTCCGGCTGCTCTCCTCGCATTCCAGCCAGTGGGATCATTCCCCACCTCGCACTCTTGCCATGGACACCAGTATTTCCCCAAGTTCTTCCCTTTTTGTTCCGTTCGTTTGCTTCTAGGTCTTGGGGAGATGCATGTGTAGTTCATGAGATTATTGGCTAAACCGCTGCAAGAGGGAATTATAGGAGAGTAGTAGTGCAGTAGACATGCTTTTTGTAGTGATACAACAGTATAGTTTGATCAACGGTAGTACCGGTCTGGTGTTGCGGTTGTTCCTAGATCCAGATCGAGCGTGTTGGGAAATGTGGTGCACCCCTGCAGGGAAGTTTATCTATTCGAATAGCCGTGTCCCTTGGTAAAAGGATGACTCGGTGTTGTACCTTAACCTTATGAAAACTAGAACCAGATACTTAATAAAACACACCCAGACAAGTTCCACAAACATCCTGGTGATCGCTTTCCCACAGGGCGACGAGGGGAGGATCGCCGGGTAGGATTATGCTATGCGATGATACTTGGTGAACTTACCATCTACCCTCTTCTACATGCTGCAAGATGGAGGCTGCGAGAAGCATAGTCTTCGGTAGGATTAGCTGTCCCCCTCTTATTCTGGCATTCTGCAGTTCAGTCCATTGATATTGCCTCTTTACACATATACTCATGCATATGTAGTGTAGATCCTTGCTTGCGAGTACTTTGGATGAGTACTCACGGTTGCTTCGCTCCCTCTTTTCCCCTTTTTTCCTCTTCTTCTCGGACGTCGCAACCAGATGCTGGAGCCCAGGAGCCAGACGCCACCGTCGACGACGACCCCTACTACACCAAGGGTGCCTACTACTACGTTCAGGCCGCCGACGACCAGGAGTAGTTTAGGAGGATCCCAGGCAGGAGGCCTACGCCTCTTTCGATCTGTATCTCAGTTTGTGATCAGATATTGTTGCTCCCGCTGACTCGTTTATGTTCGAGCACTTGTATTCGAGCCCTCAAGGCCCCTGGCTTGTAATATGATGCTCGTATGACTTATTTTACTTTTAGAGTTGTGTTGTCATATCTTTCCGTGAGTCCCTGATCTTGATCGTACACGTTTGCGTGCATGATTAGTGTACGATTGAATCGGGGGCGTCACAGGTAGAGTCATTACAAGATATGGAATCAACACACACGACCATGTCGGCTTATTTTGCAACAACGCCTTTAAAAATTGATAAGCTTCACTCGCTATCGTTGCAATGTCCAGCCGCAGACGGGAAGGACAAGAACTTTCATCTTGGTTGGAGCGGCTAACCGCTGAAGGCCAACACATAAGGAGACAAATGTCTTCAACAAGATAACGACGCAATCTCGTTGCTGTTGAACTCGGCAAATAAAGGCCAAAACAAGAGTTTCACCTCGACATGAAGAAGTTTCCCAATCATCACCTTGATGGTGGATCTTGCCAAAGTCACCACATCCAGTAGTGCAAGTTAAGCCGGAGTGGCGCTAGCAGACGGGTGAGATGTAATCCCACTTTAGACCATCAACACGATCATCGGGGGGATCAACCATACCACGACGCGGATTTGCCTGTTGTCATTCCACATTGGCATGAACCAACTCGCCGCATGCACAACGTTCTGGGGTCGTAAATATTCCTCTTCACATTCCTTTTAGCCTCTAAGGGGTGAGCATCGCCCTAAACATTGCCATCACCGGTCAACTGCCCCCTTCCTCCTTGTACTCCCTAGATCACTCCTCCCACCACTCGTCGTGCCTAGGGTACAACCGTGGCGAAAGATTCGCTCAATAGAACGTCAACGTGAATGTTTGTGATCTAAATGTTAGGTTGCATGGTGTTTGACCGATCATGCAACCTTTTTCTTGGTGGCAGCACGATGATGACCTCGTGGTGTCAAAGATACGCTCATCACATATTTTACATAGTTTTATTTTTTTTCTTTTATAAAAATACTAGCATGCATATGAAGGATTTGCTAAAAGGTTCTGGGCTCAGCTAACCGCACATCTACGGGTCGGGTTCACCATTGCCGAGAGTAGAATCATGGCGAATTGTTTGCACAATAAAACCTGAATGCAAATGTTTAACATTTAAGTTTGTGATCTGCTCCCTCTGTAACTTAATATAAGGGCATGACCAATGCATAGTCCCAGGGTGATGTCCAACATGCCATGTAGGATCGGATGTAGGTTCAGATGGTGTAGCGCTCAGCAAGAGGTGGGTGTTGGGAGAGAAAAAATATGGTCCAATGCAAAAAGATGAAAAGTAGGAGTGGAAAATAGAGATGCATGTGTACCGGAGTCTCTATTTTTTTTCCTTGATGATACCCACTAGCGGTTTGCACTGAAGAGAAAAAATCAATGTAAATGCCTCAACCTACTTTTTTCTTATGGAACATCTGTATCCATATGCCACCATTGTACATGTCCTAAAATGTTTTCCGACACCCTCTCAGACTTTAAAACATCTTGTAAAAAGTTAACAGAGGGAGTAAATACAAATTTGCTTTCTGGGATTAAAAGAAAGTTTTTTTACATGCCATCACTCATGAGACTCCCCTCAGAGTATTTTAAACCTGGCCTGGCTAGCCATCACATGACCCTACTCTGGCTCGGGCATAGGGTCTATAGTGCCATAGTGCCACATGACATGAGGTAATCAAGTGTACTCGATGACGCACGCAACTATGAAGTTAGGGGCCTCACAGATTTAGGGTCCTGTTGCCCACACTATTCATGGGTACGTACGTCCATTGCCATCATGAACGCACTTATTATCCACATCCACATAAAACCCAAAGTCCAAGCAAGAAAAAGAACGGATCCATCGCTCTCCCTCAACACGAGAAGCATCCCAAGCTAGCTTCCACCCCAATATTACCCCAAAGAATACCACCATTAGCTTAGCTGACACTGTCACACACAACAAAAGGGAGCAGCCAGCTCCCCCAACAGGCCAGAGCCAGAGAGAGATCTCCACCGCAAGGGAAAGAATCACGAAAAGGGGCAGGGAAAGGAGGAGGGAGCGCCCAAGCACAAACCTTTCTCCCGAGGGCACCAAACCCTACCAATCTGCCGTATATTACCCCAGAATTCCTCCCCCATTGTTCCCCGGAGCCGAGCACGCCGCCGGAGCGGAGCAATGCCGAGGAAACTCGTCAATGCCGTCCTCTTCACGGTCCTGGGCGTCATAGTCGCGCTCTTCGTCTGCTACTCCGTCCGCTGCTACCGGCGCCGCCGCCGCCGCGGCCGCGCGGTGCTGCCCTCGCACGGGGCCAGGGCCGACCGCCTCCAGGCGGGCGGGTCCAGCGCCTACGGCACCGGCGTCGGGGAGGAGCTGCTCACGTTCCCCGGCGGCGAGGGGCTCACCGTGGCCGCCATCCTGGAGGCGCCCGGCGAGGTGGTCGCCAAGTCGGCGCACAGCACGCTGTACCGCGCCGGGCTCAGCTCCGGCGAGGCCGTGGCCCTGCTCCGGTTCCTCCGGCCCGTCTGCTCCGCGGGCGCCGAGGAGGCCGCGGCCGCCGCGCGGCTGCTCGGCGCCGTGCAGCACCCGAATCTCGTGCCGATCCGCGCGCTCTACGTCGGCCCGCGTGGGGAGAAGCTGCTCGTGCACCCCTTCTACGCCGCCGGCTCGCTCCGCCGCTTCTTGCAAGGTTTGCCCTTTACTTACGTTGCTCCATAGCGTGCAATTACTTCCACTGCTTTGCGTTCGAGCCAAGTTTACCTTGAGTAAGACTAATCATGCCAAATAATCCGTCACAATCAGCTGAAACTGTAATAAATTTGCTGATTTATGTGCCAGCATCATAATTAGCTCTGCTTCGTCTCTGGTTTCCCGGGAAATTAACTGAAAATCCTCTCTGTTTGATTTGGTCGATTATTCTGCTCATCTGATTCAGATTTAGCACGAATGCGTACTTCCAATAATGCTGCAACGATTGAGCAACAGCCTTGCAGAGTGATTTTTGTTACCTTTAGCCATGTGTCTTCACTGCTACACTTTGTACTTTTGTCGTGAAGTTTACCAGACCACGGGACAGCTCAATAGTTGATAAAGGTGTTTGTGAACTTTTACTGGTTGGAGTTGTTGGCTGGGACACTTTGCTTAGCATATGATCTTCATGTTTCTGAAGGACATATGAATATTGGGTCACCTGTAGCAGCCTCATTTGTTTTTCAGTGTTGATCTGTGTTGCTCAGTTATATCAAATCAATGTTTCTGGGCCCTCGCAAAAAAAGACAGTGTTTCTGGGGAAACATTCATTTCCAAGCATATTTTACGAGTTATTTCATTATTAAAGAGAAATGATTTCTTCCCTAAAAAGGAAAAACCCTTTCTTCCCTAATTTTTTTTTCTTATATGAAGTGTTTGCAACTACTTTTATGACATTTATGAGGTTGATTTTTCTGAGCTGTTTGTGCTCCCTGCATCTTTCAGCTCTCATTTTCAGTGTAGTAGTTGAATTATATGCTCTTATTGAACATGTTTTATCTGTTGATCCATCAATTGATCACATTGAGAAAGACTTCTAAAGATGATGATTATCTTTTACAGAAAACAATTTCTGTGGTTTTTGACTTTTTGTTGTCAATAACTTTTGAGGTATCTGTTTTTTATCCTTGTGAGGGTTTGGAAAGGACATGTCCAAATGGTCCTCTATGCTACTAGTACATTTCTTGTACGATTGCAAGCTGGTTCCCTACCACAAGGTTCTGGTTTGAACAGTTTCAAATTTTATGACTCTATTGCATTTATATTGTACTGCACGATTGAGTTGAAAATGTGTCGGCCTTTACGTTGGGCTGCCAGTCCGGTCTTACCATGAGATTTTCCCACTACTGGTGTCAGCACGTCAGTAACTTTGCTAGTTACCGTCAGATCTCAAATCATGATATACTAGCATCCCATGCATTCTCTGCACTATCTGACATTTCCCGTTTAATTTTTACCTGCAGAGGGAATCAATGATTCACAACGATGGGAGATAATCTGCAAGCTATCCATCGGCATCGTCAAGGGGCTGGACCACCTTCACACAAGATCGCAGAAGCCGATCATCCATGGCAACCTCAAGACAAGCAACATCATGCTCGACGCCGATTTCCAGCCCAGGGTATCAGACTTCGGGCTCTACCTCCTGCTGAACCCCGCGGCCGCACAGGACATGCTCGAGACCGCCGCGGTGCAAGGCTACAAGGCCCCTGAGCTGATCAAGATGAGGGAGGTGACGAGGGAGAGCGACGTCTACAGCCTGGGGGTGATCCTGCTGGAAATGCTCGCTCAGAAGGAGGTGGATGGCTCGCCGAATGCCCGCGACATCCACTTGCCAGCCTCTTTCAAAGATCTGGTCCTCGAGAGGAAGATCGCGGACGCGTTCGGTTCCGGGCTGATCCAGCAGAGCAAGAACTCCGGGAATGAGGCGAAGCTCAACGCGTTCTTCGAGCTCGCGACGGCTTGCTGCAACCCTTCGCCGTCCTTGAGACCGGATTCGAAACGGATCCTGAAGAGGCTGGAGGAGATATCAAGGTGACCGAAGCACGCCGAATGTCGGATTACTCGCGTACTAATTAGAAGGTGTTAAACTATATACCAGCAGGGTAGTATTAGTATTTATAAGTGTATTACCCGTTTGTTATTTCATAGAGGGTTTGTACTACCAGGGACTGGAGAGAGTGATAGGGGGTTACCGGTCTGTATAGCTTCCGTGCACTTTAAAGCTTAAGCTTTCGACAAATGAGGCGTAAGGTTCTTCTGACTGTATTCTGTAGACCTCACCTGAATTATACTATGTAACCGCTTAGTAGAAGGTACCGCTATGTATGGATCCTTCATCTTTTGAGCTTACGGAGGTGGTTGTTTGCACTGGTCACTCACAAGGTCACTTTCCTGGTTGTTGTTTGATATGTGACTCCTTCCTTGTTCCAAATGGGCACTGATCAAAGGGGGGTGTCGCCCCTTTTGGCAGCACTAAGCGGCGACATCTCTTTACTGTTGTTGGATTGCCGGCCTCAAACGTTGGCCTTTTTGGCGGACCCAAACATGCATGCCAACCTCTGCTCTAGTGTCTGTAGGACTGGACGGCTACCTGCAATGTTTTCAGTGCTAAAACGTCTGGTTTTTTTTACCATTTACACCGGCACTGCGGTCACAAGAACAGTATGACTCACTAGGCCTGAAAACGCAATTTGGTAATTTAGAGAGGAGAGTGCGCAATAACAGTAAAACCTAGAGTTTGGTAAGTTTTGATTTGTTTTAACACCGGCTACAGAAATCCTTGGCTAAGAGCCAAACCTGGGTTCAGTGTTCAGTATGTGAAAGAGACATGCCACAGAAGAGATCAGGCCAGCCATGTGGCCCTGGTCATCTTAGCATCACCATCTGATGGGAAAATGCCACCTTGCGATGGCAGTGTCAGAGGCTGATTCCGCGTGATCCGTATAGCTGATAAACAATTCCGCGATCTTGACTCCGCCACACCGTTCACAGAACAATAGCAACTGGATTTACCGGGGGCACATGAGGAAATCTACACTACTCGAGAGGCCTCCATGTGCTCATGTTCCTGGCACGTGCTTTATCACCGTGCATGTTGCAAAGTCCCTAAAGTCACTCTGCACTGCAGTACAGCCAGCCAACCAACCCTGACAATGCACGACAGTTGAGCATACATACAGCGTAAACGACCAACAGTAGGCGCCCGATGTTCACACGTCGGTGTTTAAAATAGCATTCAGTAGCAAGGCCCGGACAGAAGAACAATATAGCTCACACATGTATAAACAACAAAATAGTTC
Source organism: Triticum aestivum (assembly GCF_018294505.1). Classification (NCBI taxonomy): domain Eukaryota; kingdom Viridiplantae; phylum Streptophyta; class Magnoliopsida; order Poales; family Poaceae; genus Triticum; species Triticum aestivum. The sequence continues at coordinate 633,424,140 of NC_057798.1, forward strand.
AACTCGAAGCCATCCATCCTATGTAGTTTACATACAACAAGAAGCAAGAACAAAGCAGACTACCAGCAGGGGCTGCGTATTGGTTCACTTCACTGGCGCGAGGACTCTGGGGAGAGATCACTCACAGGTACTCCCGGAGGCTCTCGCCGCTGAGGGTCTCCATCTCCTTGAGTATCTCCTGGGACAGCGTTTTGACAGGAAGCTCGACGTCCTCGAGCAGTTCGCCCAGGAACGGGATGGTCTCCGGGACCAGAGCCACGTACTCCTCCTTCAGGTGTTGGACCATGTACCTCACCACCTTCAGGCCCAGCATCTTAGGGCGGACATTGTCACTCCTTGTCTGCATCAGCACCTGCAGTTTAATAATGACAAAATTAAGCCAGTTTGCACGAGCAAGCCTTTGGTCTGGTCTCTGATTCAAATATTACTAGTACGAGATTCGAGTATATTATAAGAAATCACCAAATAATTATCAATTAATTCAGTTAGTGCTGCTATAATTCAAGAAGAAATCATGTATTGCTAGGTTCCTACCTCATGGTTAAGAGGCTTCCACAGAACATCTGATCGCGCAGTCACTGCCATTTGGCCCAAGCACGAAACAAGAATTTCATCCACTTCCTCAACTGATGGAGCGTCTGGAACTGAATCAAGAGATTCAGGCGGTTCCGCAACAAACTGAGAAACAATGGGCTTCATAAGAGTCTGCAGATAGCCAAGATGTAAACAAAAATGTTACAATCAAAATGAAAAGATTATCAGGAGCAGAGAAGGTAAACGGGCGAAGAATATAGGAAACATTTCCTGGTTATATGCTACAAGCAACTTAAAGGATGCCCTTTCTACCACCTGATTATGACATTCAAACAAGACAGAAGGACATTTGCCTAGCACATTATAATTTTTGTTGGCTGGCAAAAGCATGGAAGATATGAAATTGATCTTATGCGAACATGTAGACAGTAGACCCATATATAAATAATACAAAGAAACTAACCTGGAAATTGGAGGAATCTAGGATCTTCTGATCATTGTCGTAAAGAAAGCACTTGTGCAATGATTTCAGTATCAGTGCTCTCAAGTTCCACAGCTTCTGTCCTGACAAACTATCCTTATATTTGACTATATCGTCTCCAAGTTTAGCCTTCTTCTTTCGCTTGGAACTGATCAAGACACCATCTTCTGATAGATATTGTACTGATCCCTCAAGTAGGTACTTGAAGTAAGGTGTAAACAAGGACCTTCATAGACAAATGATATAAACAAGATAAGAAGCAAATTCATATGCGCAAATTGAACAAACTAACATCAGGCAAATCATTGACAAGGCTTTCGATATTTCCAGCAAATGACGCAAGGTTTGAAACCCATTTATGTTGTTCGGTGATTTGCCAATACACAATGTGATAGGAATACCTGTGTTGTTCAGCGAGCTTGTTGACCAACTTGTAGAAAACAATTGCTCGGTCCATACTTCTCTTTGATGTTGACTGATCAACTTCAGACTCTGCCCATTCAAGAGTACGAAGGAAAAGAGGCCTAAAAGTGGACTCGGTAAGCTTCATCGTGAGAGTGATAATGGTGTGGGTAATACTTTGCTCAACTAAATTTATATTCTTCAAGGAGTCCAGATTCTGACGACGGAGATCAAGAGCTTCCAAACAGTGTTCATATATTTTTGTATGGTAAGTTCCTACAGCCAGCCGATCCATTGTACCAACTACATTTGCAAGCATTTGGAACGACAATGACAGGCTTGCATCTCCACATTTGGTAGCACTGGAATACAAATTCAGTAAAGGTGGAAGAATAAGCCGAACCTACAATACAAATATTTCCATTAGACTCGGAATATAAAGCACATTAATTGTCCATCATATCACTGAGAAAACAATACATGATATGTTTAGAAGGAACATACTGGAACTGTCTCGGTCAGTAGGCCCCGAACATCTGCTGCTTTTACATCCAACTTTCCATCAATTTGAGTAGCACATTCAGGATGCAATATCACGAGATCCAGTATTTCTTCCAAATATGGACTAACAAATTCCCCAAGCTTTTGCACAATCACCTGAATAGTTGCAAGTACGGATAGCAACATACTGATAGATTGGTTTGAAAGGCTGGCATCAGTTCTCGGAGAACCATGAACATATTTTCCACTAGGGCAGCATGACACTAGATGTGCTCTTTGCAGCATATTTTTCATGATAAGTGGAAGCTGAGGTAATGCTTTTGATCCTAGCACGTTAATCAGAGACCCTGCGGTATTTATTAACCCGGAAGAAGTGACAGAATCACCAGAGCTGATGTGACTAATGATTGTCGCAAGGCACTTGCTATATGCAGGATTTTCAGAGGGATATTCTTTCGCTAGTGTTTCAAGTGAAGAAATAGCAGCAATTTTCACAGATGTGTCCGACTCTCTATCAATCAACTCTAGAATCTTGTAGCACAGCTCGCTGAAATAAGGACAAGAGCTCTTGTCCACTTGGAGTGCCGTAGACAGAGAGCTGCGCTTCAGTTTTCTTTCTTTCTTTTGCTTGTTCTGGACCATGTTATTCGCCCTTGCAGTTTCACACAATATTCCAAGTGTCTGTTTACAAAGTACAGGGGCAGTCAAGTGGGGCAGAGTTGGCTTTAAAGAACATAATCAATGAACAGAACAACAAAGATACCTTTCTTTTCACAAGACCTTCTGGATGTTCTAACAACTGAGTAATTCCTTTGAAATATGTTGAAGCATGCATCCATCCCGTAATTATTTTCAGAACAGTATTTGAATTGTTCCTGACTTCCTTTAGAATATCACCAGAAATGTCCCCTTTTTTGTCTTTGACAGAGACAGTGCACAACACAACTTCCTCCATGAGTGTTCCAAGAGAATTCTACAACAACCATGAATACGAATAAGGGATGGATAAATCAAGAATACGACTTTTTTAAGGCAAAACACTATCTGATAGAAATGCATAAAACAACAGGAGTTCTAACTGGAGCAGACAGAGCTAAAATAGGAATAATAACAACAGAAAAGCAACAAAGCCACAATTTCGACCAAATGAAATACCTGGATAGAATTAGCAGCTTCCTCAGCTTCAAGCTCAAATCTCAACTCTGTATCTTGCAGCTTAAGTAGAATAAACTGCAACGCCAAATGTAGCATAGGAAGTAAAACTTGTTTCTGATGCACCTTGATTTCTTGTAGTAGCTTACACAGACAAGGAAACCATAATTTATAGGAATATTGGCCCGTCATATTGACTGCCAGACCATATTCCCACTCCTGTGACATGGCACTCAAGGATAGGACACAATGACTCTTCTTGTGTTTCGAAAGAGAGTGTGAACCCCGCTCAATCAACGTGTACAGTAGATACATGATCACGGTACTCAAACTATTTTCTCCTAGGGTCCTCAAAAGGTACATCATGAGGGTCACACGCCTATGTTCGGCAACATCAGTCAAAGATTTAATGAATATCTGCAGAAACATAAATATGCATAATTCATTAAATATTGTTATATTCACAGGAAAATGTATAAGCCAACAGAGAACGTCAAAGAAAAATAGAGAACCTGAAGAAGCTTTTCTATACTTGTGGTCTTTGATAGCCAACATGGCACTAGTACAGATAATAAATCCTCCATAACATGTTGCGAGTGGCTATCCTCCTTCAAAATTGAAATGCAGAAAAAGAGTTAAGTGTGTACAGGACAAGCTAAGTGAGGGATAATGCAAAGACTATAAAACAACATTAAATTTCAGAAGCTTTTAAAAAAAATAAACAAGTATAGCGAACCTGTTTGATTCGCTTCAAAAAAATAAACCTACGCTAACATTAGGGCCTCTTTTGATTCACAAGATTCCAAACATATGATTGCAATGTGATGCCCACTTGAATCTTACAGAGTTAAATTTGCAGAAAGTTTGTTTGGTTGCACCATAACAAAAACAATGTATTCTTTGAGGTTTGAGTCAATGGAAATTTTTCTACGAAATGCAGTACTCCTACACGATACAATCCTACAAACCAAATAACCCCCGTGGGGAAAATTCCTTCAAGCTGAGAGGCTTACTAGTACGAATTGGTTAGCAAAAATTAAGGTGAACCCCCTCTGTCCCAAAATAAGTGTCTCAACATTAGTACTCCCTCCGTCCCAAAATAAGTGTCTCAGCATTAGTACTCCCTCCGTCCCAAGATAAGTGTCTCAACATTAGTACTCCCTCCGTCCCAACATAAGTGTCTCAACCTTAATACAATTTTGTACTGATGTTAGTACAAAGTTGAGACACTTATTTTGGGACGGAGGGAGTACAACTTTTGACGAAGGGAGGACAAACTAAAGAAATGCTTCAAGAAGGTCCATGGATAGCAAACTGCACTAGGTTCAGATTGCCTCCGGAAAATTGAACAAACCTGTTTCACTGCATCCCCAATAGCAACAAACAGATCAATAATATTTTCTGAAACCAGCTGCGGGAATGCCTTTGCTAAGGATGCAATCAACGACAATCCATGATTACGAGTTCCTACATCCTCCGTGGACCTTATGAAATTGATAAGGAGGTTTACATTTCCATTGTTGAGCAGATTATCCTGCAGAAACACAAATTTTCATGAAATTAAAAAAAAAAACAGAAGTCAAGTTTTTACAACATAGCAAGAGTAAGAGGTTATAAATCAGTCTACTAGATTACTTGGTGGCCCGATTGTAGTGTACCGATGATATCTTTGAGTGTCAGTAGTACCAACTGCTGGGTTTCTTTTACAAAACTGGGTACATCAAGAGTTTCAGAAGAGCCTTTGTTATATTGACAAACTATCCCTGAAATCCATTGATCGGAAAGAAGCTTTGATAGAATCTGGCAAAGTGGTTGGAGTAAACATAGCCTGCACGAAAAATGACAGCATATTAGAATTGCACATGAGAACTATAGAACATCGGATTTTTTAAAATTAAGAAGAGAACTATATTTTTTAAAATTAAGTGTATTAGCACCAGACCTTTCATTCACATTCTTCATAAGAAAAATAATATCCAGAAGAGAAGTGAGAATAGAAGACACAGGGTGTTCTCCAAAATACTCTTCAAAATGGTTATCACGGTTAAGATTCTCTGATCTCTTTATTCTCTTTGGATTTCCTCTCTTATCACCTTGCGCTACAACCAATTCAATAAATTTCACAACAGTGGAGGCATGAACCTGTCATGAGTTGAATTAGAAATCAGCTAAAAATGATTAAAAGCGATACAAAAAATGTACAAACACCATACACGAAAATACATGCAAACACTTGGGAGAATTGATAACAAATAGCAACTCTGAAAAGAATCCATTCAGGTGTACATAGTTACAAGCCTATGCTCATCTTAAGAAAAGGAAACAGAAGTACAACATTTGGAAAGGCAGTTTGGTGCTGAAAGAATGACAACTGCTGTGTTCAAACAACCAGATTTAAAATACGTTTTACACCGGATTTCAGAGCATTAGATAGATCTTTTTCATACATTAATGGGCGTGTTTGGACCTCTGAAACACTTATTTTGCTTGGCCAAAATAAGTAAATAGAATGAAATAAATAGAATACAGGATATAGAGACAAACATTAATTCGCAGTAGAGCATCTCGTGTTGCATTTCGAATTTCCAAATTCTCAGCTCGAAACAGAGAAATAAGTAGCCCAAATACTTTATCCTGCAAAAGTGAGAATACATTCAAGTTTAGTTTATCTTAATACCACATGAAGGGAAAGACAATAATAGATCAGAGAGAAAGATATGGACAGAAAGGAATTGAGATCAATCACATGCCAGAACAATACAAGCATGCGAAAGATGATGGTATATACAATCTGTGAACAAAACAAATGTCAAGAAAGATCATGTGACTAGTTAAATAAGAATGCTCTAGTACATGGTCGCAGGCAGAAAGAACTTGTTCAAGCACTGTCTGGAAGAATAGTAGTTCTTGGCAAAGTTCCCGAATTATGTCAGATTTAAACTAAATACCAAAAATTTACCAAGAAATACTCCCCTTCCAAACAGACCCCTAGTGTACTTGTTTACACAAGAAAATAAGATAGTTCATGTAGAGAGCTTCAATCCAACACTTGGCAAACAATTTGCTGTTGCATTCAGCAGAAACCCAGGAAACATGATTACTGACTGTTACATCAGCACACCATGATTATTGTAGAGAACTTCTATTTAAGTTAATGTAGGAGCACAAGAAACCAATTTGGTTCACATCAATGATTACACAGATTGGAAGGCCATGAATTTACTGCTAAAATACCATCTTTTTTTGCATACCATGTACATGATGCCCATGTTGGTGTGCTCAATAAATGAAATTCCCGAAATTCCAGTACATGCTCACATGGGTTGGGTAAATGTATAATCCCACCAACTAGGTCCAAGTCCATTCAATGCTGAATGTAAACTAGCCCATTCAATGTTGTCACTATATTTCAACTTAAATGTGTGAATAATTGAAGTTTCACCAAGCAATCAATGGCATACAAAATTATAGGGCAAACATAAACCTTAGTATCGTTCTTCAAATTTTCAAAGAATACTGGTTGAAGATTCTGCAGGGCAGTTAAACATGGCATCACGGCAACAGGATCTTCGTGAGACAAACCATCAACCTGAAGTTGCATAATGTCAAAGTTAATCTAAGCAGATATATTTGTAATTTTCGCTTGATTGAAAGTTTGTTCACCTTTAAAGCTTTCAATAGAGCCTCAAATGTATCAAAACCAAAATTCGTTTGATCTGCCACTGCGAACAAAACCTACAGAATGATAGTAATTAACGCACCCACAACAAATATGAACCAAGGCAGTCCTGCTGAACAGATGTATTTATTACCTCCAAAAGCAAGCACAATATTTGTGTTTCATGAGTAGTCAGGACCTGCTTAGAATCATGCCCACTTTGATACTGACTACGACGGTCCAGAAGATACAAGAACAAAGACTTCACCTCTTCTGCCTTAAATAAGATGGTTCCTACTCCTTTCAGGGCTGACAGAACCATCAGCTGCAATAACATTATAATATCAAATGACATCCAATCCTAACAGAGACGATTGTTCTTATTTACTAGTTTTCAGTTTTTGTGTGGTATTGAGTGACAAGGATGATGTGAGTGAATATTATGGTGTGTGGGGTTTGATACTCTGTTGACATGTATGCCATATCAAGCTGGATCGATTAACCAACACTGCAGAAGAAACTAACCTTTCCATAAGGAGAGAGCTTCAAAGAAGAGTGCAAGATGAAATTAAGGATAGCATCTTTGGTTGGCTGATCAATTCTGAAAAAAGAGACACGTGAGCTTATTACACATCCCTATTAAAATAGACACATGTGTGCTTCCATTAAATGCAATTAATTATTGACGATAAACCTATGGGATGCTGTTATAAAAAATATTAAGTTTAAATCTTCAGAAAATCCTCGCATGTCCGCAGAATGCTACTGTTCTGGTTGCTCCACTTTCTCTCTTGTTACCACACTTTACACACATATGATCTGTCAATCCCCCAGGTAATTAAAGCGAGGATACTATCTCGAGGTTGGTTTTAAGAATATACCCATGCCAAAGTTGATTACAGAAGAACATATGACCAATACATCATTTTTTTAGATAATAGAAATTTCATGTGATGAGACAATGTACATTTAATAACATGTGAGATATTCCACAAGAGATCAAATAACCTTTCGTGAAGATTCTCAGGAACCATCAGATCTTGACTTGGGCTAAGCATTGATGAAATATAAGCAGGTAAAAATCTCGCATCTGAGGATATCATGGCCTTTTGGTTGGCCAATGACTCGAGGAAAACACCAAAGGCTGGAGATGACATGGGGAATTTGCCGTTGTTTCCTGTAGATTGTAATTAATGACCAAAAGGATCAGCATCGAATTTCCTCAAGTGGGAATTAAGAATGAAGAAAATATGTGGCTAGCATACCATTTTTGGACACCGAAGTGCTCAAGCGCTGCCACACCAAAGACAGGCCCTCAATAAATTTCATAGCAGAGGACCTTACATCCTACAATATGAGTAACGAACTTGCTCAATACAATAACCAAGAGAACTCTAGTCAACACAAAAAGGAACTAGCTCACAGATTGTGATGCGATAGAGAAAACGTAACAGAACACTGTGTACCTTATTTTCGTGGGAAAGAGGGACAATAAGAGAAGGGAACAAAAGTAGAAGCTGCATACACAAGCTCTCATCCATACTACTACTTTCAGATAAAGCGCACGTTGAACAAATTGACGCAAGCACAAGAAGACTCTCTGCTTGAACTCCAGCAGACAAACCTACATCAAAATTTAAAAAATATCATAAACAGTGCAGAGAAAGAGAAATGAGTGTGCAATCAAACAACAATCTAACTAGTAAGAAGAGAAATGAGTGTGCAGTCAAACAACAATCTAACTAGTAAGTAACCATTAAAGAAAAACAGGAACATGAATAAACCAACCGAAGTGAGCTAATTATGAAATGTCAAAGAAACTAGGCACTAAAATACAAATTTAGTAAAAGCAAATATTAGGCAACAGAAAATACCAGAAGGAAATGTTGTCTAAACTTTATATCATATGTTTAGCTCTTGTACAGTAACAGGATAACCTAAAAATAGAAATTAGTGTAGCAACCTTCATCCACAAGGTACTTTGAGATAAATTGAATAGGTGCTCCTGTGCAGTTAGCCACCAGATACTGTAGGTGCTTCTGAAAGATATTGTTGTCAGGCGATGTGATGAAAAACATAAACAAATCATCAAGCGCTATATTTTCACCAGCATCAATCTGCATACACCACAAAGTGAGGACAGAACATGAGATACTCTCAGAAGTCACAAGGAAAACAGATACAGATTTATTTATGTTTTGTAAGCAGTAACACACCATAAAATTCTGCTTAACATAGGAAGACTGGACCCTTAGCAGACCCCAAAATATGCAGACAAGAATTCTAGCATTCAATGCATCTGTGTCATTATTGAAAATATGCTTCACTAGTTCCGTAATGCACTTCTCAAGGTTGTCAATGCTGATCTGCGTGATGTAAAACAAAAGGTATGGCATGTAAATATTTGGTAAATCATCCACAAATGGAATAAACAATAGTAGAGTAAAGCAGTAACACCTCATCACCAATACAATCGCCTTTTGGCTGTATGTGAGACCATTCGTTCTTCAGAGCTGGCAAACAAACTTGGCACAGATTCACCTGCTTATCCAAAACTGAAGAGGGCGAGAAGAAAATAAGTAATTGGTGTGCGCACGTGTGTGTGACAGAAGATTCAGACATAAAATTTAATTTCAGAAAGAAGTCAGACTGCATCCAACTATCACTTCGAAGAATGCTAATAACTAGCTTGACAAGCAAGAACAATATGAGTATATAGGGCAGTTTATTTGAATACCGCAATTAATACTCAATAAATACTACTCCCTCCGTCCCAAAAACAACTATGACAAGTTAGTACAAAGTTGAGTCACTTATTTTGGGACGGAGGGAGTAACATTCTTAGTAAAACAACCATGACAAGTCCTACCAGAAATGATAAGAGCAAAGCTGCGAAGATGGATATACCTTCAGTAGGAATAAGCAGAGCTTGCAATACTATGAGTAAGAACAGAGTTCTAGAAAAGCTACTTCGGTTTCCACAGTCAGCCAACCACTCCACATGTTTATTTGGGTTTGATAGAAAAGTTTCAGCAAAAGCTTGGATGTTCTTCATGTTAATGGAGGCTATAGATTCCAAAGGCACGTTCTGCAATGACATAATAAGATATATAGTTATATGAAAAATAGAAAGAATGTAGCATGTCCCAATAGCAATATCTACAGAAAAATATGTTTGTTATTTCATACATGTTTTACATATCTAGCCATATAACTGCAAAGAGCTGAAGATGTGGAAATGGATATATAAAGAGTAAGAATCTATCATGACATATTCAGGACAGGTAAGAAATCTCACCTTCGCTTCAGGATCAGTGAGCTCATAAACAAGAGGACTACTTGCATAGAAATCCCATTGTATTTTCTTAGCTAGCTCCAAGGCCTTCAAATTTACCTTCAAGGTCTGCATCCATTTAAACATTCAAAATGAGGAATATGTGCAGGAAAATAAATGGTGCAAGCAAACAATATAAGATTAAAAAGCTAACCTTTGGGTGAACAATAAGAAGACCAAATACTACTGTAGCGATGTCCTTGGCATGTTCCATGTGATGCACCTGATATTCCATAACCATCTTTTCCAAACATGAAACAGCAACATCACAAGCCTTTGATGTTTTTGAACCACCTAGAGTACCATAGAACAAATAGTATTGTCACTTACTGACTAGTAACTCCTATAGATATAGTATCGAGCATTAGCAACAAGAGGGGGGAAACAGTAAACCCAGTTCCTTAACATTCCTTGATTTTGTATGCTGGACTGAATTACAAACAATGTTGACTGTATTTTTTCTAAAGCTAATTTTTAAACCATACTAACAACCTCATGCGTAAATGGAAGTTCTAGCAGCTAAGCTACACAGCAAATTTCTGCACGAGATAATAAAACAAACTCATCAAGAGGCCAACAAATGAACATTGCCCACCTTTGTGAATGATGTCGGTGCATTTCACGAGCAAATCATCGTATGCTTTTAGAAGGCCACGAGGACTGGCGATAGCGGCTAGTCCTTCTATGGATAAGGCAGCTTGAACAACACTTAGATCATCATCATACAAACTGCGAATTATTGCATCTTGCATATTTATAAACTTCTGCAGGAAAACATAAATAACACAAGCCAGCAGATCAACACTCGAGGGAAGTAATAACTTCAAATAGAACAAGTATCATGTACTGCACCAGATACATTTGCAAAAGAAGGATGCAAACATTACCTCTGGATTTGCAGTACTTTTCTTTAAAATGTCGGACTTGGCAATTTTCGAGAGAGCAGATTGACGGACCACAGCCTGCATGATGAACAAAATTTAGTGCAGAGAAGGGAACAAACTAATTCCCAAAAGATGGTACATAAATTATGTGGCATTCAATTCATCAAATATGACATAGACAAGGGTTAGCAGTTCTACAAATTTGCATAAAATAAATCCATATCAGACCTTTGGGTGATCCAGACTGAACCAGATGTTAGCATCAGAAATTTCAGCTGGCATGCTCTTGCTTTCATCAAACACTAAGCTGAGCAACTTGGAAGAAGAATCCCCTTTTACTGAGTTAATTTCAGATTCCTGGCAGAATGACGTTCTAGATCAATGACTTCCAAAATTGAAATGAAGAACATTCATAATGAAATAGAGCAGAACAAAAAAATACAACTAGGAAATATATGAAGCTGGATAAGCAACAAATTTATACCTCAAGAAATTTACGGATAGCATCACGTAGCTCACATGAATATTTTTTTTCAATTGCAGCGAAGATCTTCTTTGCCCATATACCTGAGTATTATAAAGATAGAACATTGGTAGGGGAAGATGATCTTTCATAATGAAGCACTACTGAGAGTACAATACACACACACATCAATGTATGGATAATTGATCAGTTTAAAACATAATTGCCAGAAATACAATGACTACCTGTGCGGTTTATATCTGGATTGTCGGTGACCCGTGATGCTTTGATACAGTTTCCAAGAACCTTCCGCACAATCCTTTCAACAAAGTTCTTGATAGGTATTGTCTCCATGGTTTCAATAAGGTGCACGTGGCAGGATTCATCACTAGTACTGTTCACATGTTTCCAGAGTCATGGAATGAAAGTAATATACAAAAATAATCACAGTTATCACATGAGCAAATTACCTGTAGTCAACCAGTGATTCAACATAAAGCCTAACGAAATTCTCAATGTTGAACTCGCTTGATAATACAGAAAGGACGCCAGAAAAATCCCTGTAAACAAATTGCCATCAAATAACCAATGCCCAATGCTAAGAAGAAACTGAATATATAGGCCATCTGGTAAACCGAAGCCACAAGTAAGCCTTACCTGATGTCTTTTAGAATCATCAATGGCTTCTTACGGAATTCATGGACAGACTGCGACTGCAACATTAACAGAAAACCTTTATATCATTGATGCATCGAGTTTAATACTTGATATACAGAAGCACATTTTATGGGGGACTTGTGACAAGAAAGTTGTTATGGACCAACCTGAACTAGACTTATAATAGCCATTACTGTAACACGAAGCCACGGTAAATCAACCGACTCCAATGCATCATGCTGTGCAGCCTTTGCAACAAAGATAATTAAGTCTTGAACAAGTTTTGGTGCCAGTGTTGCTCGTGTTGCCAGTACCCCAACAATCATCAGAGCGCCAGCCTGGTTATAAAAGAACCCATCACAATGATGTAGCTTAAAGAGCATAAGGTGGATTTCAGAAAATATAAAAAAATTTGCATGCAGACTTAATTTTTATTTAGCATTGTAATCGTAATGAATAGGTAAACAAACATTGAGATGTCAATTTTGCATAAATGGATAACATAAGTTACATATCTTTCAAGCCAACCTTATAATCTCGGTCTGCCCCAATATCAGGATTAAGGGAGTCGAACACATATCCCACCACCCTCTGCACTATATTTGAATCAAGCTTGGGGATAGCTCCCAAGCACTCCACAATTACTGCAGTGCAAAAGCACACCACTGTCCTTGAATGAAGGAAACCCTTTTTTGGTGCCGCCTGGTAATTGATGAAAACATCAAGCACGAACCTTCAAAGGCAAGGGATAATCCTACAACAAAAAATAAGGCAGCCTAACTTACATAGTTGGAAAGGGTCTCCAGCAAAGAAGTATCACGGATGCACTGCTGTACTAGAACACTCCTGGGCGGGGGTGCACCCGAGGATTTCACACCATCAAGAAATGTCCACTTACTGTTCCTGAGTGCACAACATCAAGCAAACACTGAGTGAATTGAAAAGATAAAGGGAACAAACCAAGCATAAACCAGGACCTCTGACACCCACCCTAAGTTGACCAACTGCACAATCCGAACAAACGCATGTGTATCATGGTACGGCAATGCACACAGCAGCAACTCATCCACGTTGTAGACATGCACCCTGCATGAACATTTCCGTCAGATACAGAAGAACAGGCTAGAGCTCACGGGGAGGGACGAATGTAGCTGAAGGTTGGTACATACAGGTATCGGCGGATAAGGTATTCAAGCGTCTTGAGGGCAGCTGGAAGCTGCAGATAGCCAGCTAGAAGGCCAAGGTAGGAGGAGATGGACTTGTTCAGCTTGTCATTTTCCTTTTGAGTTTGCTGCTCACGGTTGACCTCAAGGCTAGTCTGGCTGAATAGCGTGCTACTGTACCTCGCAAACCTCTCGTCCACACCAGTAAGATGCTCCAAGCCTACATATCACAATTCCAGTCAATTATTGCAAGGAAACATAAACGTGCGTGCAAGTCCTCCATATGCGAAACTAGCATAGCTTGATGTGAGAAGTTAGAAGAATTCTGAAAAAATTCAGGAGTGGCTCTGATGTACAGAGTGCAGTGCAGTGTACTCTATCAGCTGACAAATCGCAGAAAAAATCCTAGGGGCTAGGGTAACCATGGGTGCAATTATTTGGAATAACCAAGGAGCCTGACGACCAAATCGAAAATGGTTGGTAATACGCGCTTGAGCTAGCGAATAAATATACCAAAAGTAGTATTGTTCAAGGGAACAGGGAGCTAGGAAACATGGTATCAAAGGAACAGTATGCTTAGATCGATAGAGATGTTCGTCGGGCGAGGGATGGGTACCGGAGAGGGCGATGGGGAGGATGGCGCGGAGGTCGATGTCGGCGGCCTCCTTGGCGTCGAAGAGCACGGACGGCCGGGTGATGGGCCGGCGAGTCGACTCCGGCGCGGAGCCGAGGGCCGACTTGATGGCCTGCAGCTGCGACGCAATCGAAGACATCGCCTGGGGTATGGGGGTGGCGCCGCGGACGCCGCCGCCGCTAAACCCTAATAAAACCCTGCGCGGCGGGAGGGGAGGGGAGGGGAGAGGCGGCGCCGAGCAGGTCGGGGAGGGAGGGGTGTAGGCAGCACGCAGCAAGGAAGCGGTCGGTTTTGTGGTGGTGCGCTAAGCGAGAAGGTCATGGGCCGGATCGCTGTGGAAGCCCATCTCACTGCCGTCGGCGAGGCCCGGTTAGCTGTTCCCAGACGATCAACTCAAAAAAAAACAGAGAATCGAATTGCTGCCATCAGACAGCATCGAAATCACTAAAAAAATATTTGCGGGAAAGAGGATTCCATTATAATTATGTAATTACAATCAGCGGCAACAATGCTCGCAATCTCATCAGGGGAGACACAATCAGCAGGCAGTCCACTGTTGTGTGCGTCCCATTTGAGCGAGAGTATGACTAGCTACATTTATTTCACACTTGATCTTGATTATTTGAATCTTTCCTTTCTTGAGACAGAATTGCTTTGATAACCGTAACCCTGTGGGTGTTTGCTGAATGGTCCTTCCTGGCATCCGATATTAGTTGTATTGCATTTGCGCTGTCCGTCTCAACTAGGATGTCTGAATTAGTCCAGTTGAGAGCCAGTGTAATTCCTTCATGGATCGCCACTGGTTCGGCTTTCAATGCATCTGCGCAGTTTCCAAGCCCTCTAATTGCAGCAAGCGTTATAGCTCCCGAGTGGTCACGAAGGATCATCCCTGCTCGTGCAGTACCATTCGTTGGTTGGAAGGATCCGTCGACATTGAGTTTTGCACAGCCAACCACCAGTGGTATCCACCGTTGTACATGTGGTATGGGGTTGTACTTCCTCACAGGCTTGCCAAAGTAGTCCCCACCATGTTTACCTTTGACGGGTCTGCATCTAGATACTTGTAGAGACAAGAGGGATGTGACATAGCTGGCAAGGAAACGACGTGAGGGCTCGATTGGAACCGTCGGCTTCTCATGTGTAATTTTGTTTCTTGCATACCAAGCTCGCCAGAGAATCATTAATACCATTATTCGTTGGGTCTCGTTCAGCTTTTCCAAGAGTCTGAATATCCACTCCGGCTCTGTATCTTGCAAAGTTTCCTCACCTGGAATGTCCCAGATCTCTCTCATAGCATTCCATAGGCCAGCAGCATGGGGGCAACGAACAAGGGTGTGATGTGTGTCCTCCATAGCATGCCTACATATGGTGCATTCTTGGTCATTCTGCATGTGCTTAGATTTTTTACTCGCTTCTGTCACCAGAGCTTCATGTGCAGCTTTCCACGCAAAAATGCGCACCTTAGGTGGCGCTTGATTCCTCCAGATTAAGTCCCACGCAGATCGTTGGCCATCCGGACGCACGCTGGAAGAAACAATGTCACTTGCATTCATTTTCTCCTATAAGCCAAGGGAGTATGCGCTCTTTACACAGAAGTGACCTTTTTTGTCCAGGAACCAAGCCACGAAGTCTGACTCCAATCTCTGTGATGGTTTGATTTTCACAATCTCCTCAATATCAACTTGGTGGAAAATATTGATGTACGAGTGTTGTATTCCAGGTTTCATCAATACGCAACAGTTCAACAACCCATTTGAGGTGACATCGACCCCTCAGAGTGATGAGCCGACAGGAAGGACCACGGGGGATCCATGGGTCTCTCCATATCCGGACTTTTGCTCCATTTCCTATGCGCCATATAATTCCTTTCTTAAGCAGTTCGAGTCCATACTCAATTGCTTTCTGGGCTGACAAAGCATTGCCTGTGAAGACCGTGTCTACAAGCACCCCATCGGGATAATTTTTGGCCCTGAGTACTTGGGCACAAAGGCTATCAGGATATTCAATTAACCTATTAGCCAACAAGGCCTGATTGAACAATTGTAAATCTCGAAAGCCCATACCGCCACATCTTTTTGGTCTGATCATACAATCCCATGAGATCTAGTGTGCGTCGTTGATGCTTGCTAGCACCCCACCAAAACGCTCTTATCATTTTCATAAGATCTTCACACATCCCATCAGGTAGCTTGAAAACACCCATAGGGAAGGTTGGCAAGGATTGTGCTACTGCCTTAATGAGAGTTTCTTTACCACCATTGAAATACTCTCCCCATTGGGCCATTCTTTTCAGCAGCTTCTCTTGAATGCTTTGGAAGTTTCCTCTAGTCATTCGACCCTCTGGGGTAGGGAGACCCAAATATTTGGGTTCAAACTCCTTGTGTGACATGCAACACAACCTTAACTTCCTCTTGTACCTCAGTCGGGCAAGCCTTACCGAACATCAGAGAACATTTATCGACATTTACCAGCTGGTCGGTACCCTGAGCGTATGTATTGATTACATGTTGTACCCTCAGAGCTTGCTCGGTTTTTGCTTTGAATAATAACATCGTGTCATCCACAAATAACATATGCGAGATACCAGGGGCTCGACGACATATCCTCAGGGGCTCAATCCGGTTGTTATTGATCTCCTTCTGAAGCAACGCCCAGAGGCCATCTGCGACAAACAAAAATAGGAATGGCGACAAGGGGTCGCCTTGGCGGAGACCACGAGATGGAGTAAACGAATCCAGCAAGGTTCCATTAAATTTAACTGAGTAGATCACCGTGGTCACACATGACATGATCCAGCCGATCCATCGGTGAGAGAAACCTAAGCTTTCGTCGCTTTCTCAAGAAATTCCCAGTCCAGACGGTCATATGCCTTTGAGAGATCAGTTTTGTACGCACAAAAATTCTTCCTCGGATTTGTATTCTTCTCAATGAAATGAAAGAACTCAAAGGCCACGAGCGCATTATCAATGATAAGCCTCCCAGGGATGAACACACTCTGGTTTACTGAGATTATATCGTCTAGGAAGGGCCTTAGTATGTTTGCTAAACATTTCACAATCACCTTGTATAGCACTGTGCGCAAGCTAATGGGCCGGAACTCTCGTAATTTTGATGGCTGGTCCACTTTGGGAATGAGGATAATTGCAGTATGATTGATGTTAGCTGGTTTATTGTCCCCCATTTTCTCTGATAAAACCTGGCAGGAAATCCGTCGGTACCTGGAGCCTTCAAAGGCCAATCTGGAACATAGCATCGGATATTTCTTTGTCAGAGAATTCTTTACAAATGGCTTCATCCATATCCTCAGAGACCTTTTTTCTGAAACAAGTTAACAATGTCACTTGGATTCAAATTAGGATCCTGTGAGAAGAGGTCCTAAAAGAATTGAGTGGTCATCTTTTCCAGGTCGGTCTGAGAGGAGATCCAACTTCCATCAGTCTTTTGAAGTTTAACAATTTTGTTCTTTTTTGCATGCCAAACAACTTTCTGATGGAAGAACTTCGTGTTTCGATCGCCCTCTTTCAGCCAACTAACTCTGCATCATTGCAACCATAGCATTTCCTCCTTATTTAGGAGTTCATTTAATTTATCTGAAATCTGTCTCACCTCCTTACTGTCCGCCCCATGCAGTAGCAGATTGTTTAGTTCAGACCGGACCGCTTCAAGTTCACGGAGAATATTGCCAAACTTGCGGCTGCTCCACGCTTGTAAAGACTGCATCACACTTCCTAAGCAGAGTTGGATAGCACCCAGGTCACTCTTGTCATCTGCTGTTGCCCAAGCTTGTTCAATGATTTCAGGCAGATCAGATGCTCTTTCCTAAAACAACTCATACTGCCTACATCTCTTCTTATTCTGGGTTGATTGTTCTGCTTTGAGACGGACAAGCAGCACACAATGGTCCGAACAAGAGGAAACTATGTGCTCAACTGATGCATCTTGAAACATATCCCTCCAGTTATTGTTCACCACCACACGATCGAGCCTGACCTTGGCATTCTTTCTCCCTCCCCTTTTATTGTCATAAGTGAATGGTACTCCTCTGAATCCTAGGTCGGTCAACTCACACTCATCCAAGGCATCTCTGAATGCCCCCATTTGCCATTCAGCACGACGGTTCAACGAGAATTGTTCGAACTGCCACAATGCCTCATTGAAATCTCCCATCACTGTCCAAGGGAGGGCAGATTTAGCTTTGACTTGACGGAGAGTATCCCACATGAGATGTCTATTTTCTACTTTCGACTCCCCATATACACAAGTAAATATCCATGAAGCAGTACCTAGAGCAGAGCCAATATGTGCATCGATGTATCGTTCATTAAGATTGTTGGGAACGCAGTAATTTCAAAAATTTCCTATGATCACGCAAGATCTATCTAGGTGATGCATAGCAACGAGAGGGGAGAGTGTGTCCACATACCCTCGTAGACTGAAAGCGGAAACGTTTCAATAACGCGGTTGATGTAGTGGAACTTCTTCGCGATCCAACCGATCAAGTACCGAACGTACGACACCTCCGTGTTCAGCACACATTCAGATCGATGACGTCCCTCGTGCTCTTGATCCAGTTGAGGACGGGGGTCAGTTCCGTTAGCCCGACGGCGTGGTGATGGTGATGATGATGCTATAGACGCAGGGCTTCGCCTAAGCACTACGATGGTATGATCGAGGTGTGTAACTGTGGAGGGGGGCAGCGCAAACTGTTAAGAGAAACTTGTGTGTTCTAGGGTGCCCCCTGCCCTCGTATATAGAGGAGCAAGGGGGGGGGGCGGCCGGCCCCTAGGGCGCGCCCCAAGAGGGGAGTCCTACTAGGACTACTAGTCCTAGTAGGATTCCACCAAGAGGGAGA